>NC_134268.1:14089359-14389359 GCF_031893055.1 Leptodactylus fuscus
TGGCGCGCTCCTTGGTACATGTGCCGCTGCTTCATGCTACAGTAATTACATTAATTAATATGGCATCTGATTATTTATAGAGGTTACGGCTGTCGCTACTGATATTATGTTTTTCTTATGTAGATTGTGAGCCCCATATAGGGATCACGATGTATATATATATTTTTTTCCCTATCAGTATGTCTTTGTAGAATGGGAGGAAAGCCACGCAAAAACGGGGAGAACATACAAACTCCTTGCAGATGTTGTTCCTGGTGGGATTCGAACCCAAGACTCCAGCGCTGCAAGGCTGCAGTGCTAACCGTGTTTCCCCCGCTAGTGATATAGTTACAGCGACAACATTTCTGATCCAAGCAGATCTTAAAGGGGTCATCTCATCAATGGGGGTTATGGGACATTGAAGTCAAATCCTATAAGTTAGAGTCAGACGTTGAGACCAAAAGCAAAAACCAAACCAAAACCAAAAGGTTCAAAAGAAAAAACATTTTGTAGAGTTTTCAAGACCAAAAATCATTTGGTTCTAAAGGGAACAAATTATGTAAAGCAGAAATTCCAAATACATTTCCTTTAAGGGGATTCTAGCATTGAAATGAATTTTTTTGGCGATCACATGTCGGAGTAGCCTTTAGAAAGGCTGTTCGTCTCTTACCTTTAGACATGGTCTCCACTGTTCCGTTTCTTAGAAATACCGTTTTTTACCGGTATGCAAATTAGTTCTTTCACAGCAATATGGGCGGGCCCCAGCGCTGAAAATGCGATGGGAGCGTCGCCACTGCTGTTCAAGAACACACTCCAATGACGCCTCTATTTTTGGCTGGATCCTCCCCTTCTTTTGTCGTCTTCCTCCTGCATCACCTCTGACACCTGCGCAGTTGGCTCTGCCAGTGAGACACCAGTAGAGCCGACTGTGCATGCCGGCCGATGGCCATTTTTGGGAGGCCGCTCTTGCTTTTGTAGTTCAATGCAGGAGCGGCCTCCCAAAAATGGCTGCCAGCCGGCATGCGCACTCGGCTCTGCTGGTGTCTCACTGGCAGAGCAAACTGCGCAGGCGTCGGAGGTGACGCAGGAGGAAGACGACAAAAGAAGGGGAGGATCCAGCCGAAGATAGAGGCGTCACTGGAGCGCATTTTCAGCACTGGGGCCCGCCCCCATCGCTGCAAGAGAACTAATTTGCATACCGGAAAAAAACGGTATTTCTAAGGAACCACGTCTAAAGGTGAGAGACGAATAGCCTTTCTAAAGGCTACTCTGACGTGTGATCGCCAAAAAAATTCATTTCAATGGTAGAATCCCTTTAAGGTATTTTTTATTTTTGTGCTTTCTAAGTAAGAACTAAACATTTGATAGAACGTGAACATCTGCCGAACACTTCTCCGCGAAAAAAAAAAAGACAAAAAGGTTAAAAATATAGCGAACATGAATTAATAATAACTAATCTGGAAATAGCTCAGGTTGGGAGTTACATGAAAATTTCTCATCAGAATTTTTTTACCTCCGGGTTCTATTTCTTCATTCTCTAGAAGAAGAGTTTAAGACGATTTACCATAATGTCTACCGTAGACAGAGAGCGTTCGCACATAGACGGCAGCCTGCTAATTGCCTCGCAAAAATAGGAGCCGAGAACTTTCCCCGCGAATTAATTTTATTGACATAAAGCAGCTATTCCAAGGAATGCCACTGGGAAGAATGTAACCGAAAACATGACGGGGTGAGACGTGGGCTGATCGCTGGAATATTAATACTCAGTGTAAATGCTCCGAGAGGCGAAGCAAGGTTTTTTTTTTGCATATTTTCCCTGTAGCAGACACATCGTTATCATGGGGCAAGATAGTTAGCCATAGAAATGATAAATTATCCAACATGTTACTCTGAGGAGTTTGACTTACACGTGCCCTCCACCCCTTCACCCCATCAAAAAAAAAAAAAAAAAAGTCAAAAATACCTCCACACTGCAATTTCTCAAAAACTAATCCCACAAAATAGTATGACAGGGTCACCAAAACCGTGAAAGGCGACAATTCACCCCACCTATAGAATAGATAGTAGCATATCACTCTGGGATACAATATCTCAAAATCAGGTTGTTTTTTAGAAAAGCTGCTTAACATATCGGACATGTGCAACTGAGGCCTCGTTCACATCTGCGTCGGTATGGAGACCCCCATGAACGGACTACCGAATGTGTTGGCAAGCGGTGTGCAGTGAAAACACATGGACCCCATAGACTATAATGTGTTTTCACTGCACACCACTTGCCAATGTGTTCGGTAGTCCATGTGGTCTCCACACGAGTCATGTGGACAGGAAAGTAGATTGTGAAGTACTTTTCTGTCCGCATGTTCTGTGTGGAAAGCATGCGGAAAGCACACGGACCCCATTATAGTCTATGGGGTCCGTGTGCTTTCAATGCACTTGCCAATATGTTCGGTAGTCCATTCAGGTGGGTCCCCATGTGGACTCCCCCCGAATGGATTACCGACGCTGATGTGAACCAGGCCTAAGACATAGGGTGGGTAAGGGAGGACATATCTGTAGGTCCAGGGTCAGATCTCTTCAATGTTAGTCCTAGCTAGAGATGAGCAAGTAGTATTCAATCGAATAGGTATTCGATCGAATACTACAGTATTCGAAATACTCGTACTCGATCGAGTATCACTCACTATTCGAATGGAAATGTTCGATGCAGAACCAGCATTGATTGGCCGAAACGAGCCCTGAAACGAGCATTTTCCCCCCATTGACTATAATAGGATTCGATATTCGATTCGAGTAGTCGAATATTGAGGGGCTACTTGAAACAAACATCAAACATTTTACTGTTCGCTCATCTCTAGTCCTAGCTTCAACAGTCAATGGCTACTTGTAAAATTATTATTATGTTCCAGATAAATCCTGTTTGTGGTCTTCAAGTCTATCACCAGCCAGTTAGATAATTCAGGCTCATCTACATGACAATTCAGGCCTATGTTACTGAGATATTTATTCATTTCACAATATGGCAGTCTGGAGCACCGAGGGCGGCTACATTGCTCCAAATTACAACACTCCACTCTAATTTAATATGGCCTCCTTTCGGCATTAATGGAGTAAAGGGCCAGGGAGCTAAGCTGAAATCTATCCTGGGCCCATGTTCTTGTGTTCACGCAGACCTATTAGAGCAGTGTGGGATGTAGTAGTTTGGAGAAACGGAGTCGCCCTCAATGCTCCAAATTGCTCATTTGCATATTGTGAAAAAAATGAATATCTCTACAAAAAAAGCATACATTTTTGTGGGAAGAAAGTTGTTACCATCAGGTGAGTCAGTCCTATATAACTGTGTTACTGGTTCTATTAGCTTCACCCCAGTGACAGACTCCATTGAAACGATTTATATGTTGATTTTGGAATGTTAGGATAAATTTCAGCCATGTTTGTTTCATTGACAAACTCCATCATTTCTAGCTCTTTCAGGATAATTCCATTATTTTGTGACATGACAGTATCTGATGAGAGTTCCAGACCAATCATTGACCCAAGCTTTCATTTGTTAGACCGATCCTTTCCTGGTCCGACCTTTAGTTTGCCTCACCACTCCTCCCAAAGCTCACCACCCAATGATGGCTCTAAGCTGTGAAGAACGCCCCTGGGTACTAGTCTATGGAAGAGTACAGTCAGGGGACGTTCCTCACAGTAGATACTACTCTGATACTACAAGGCAATGGACGAGTACTGTTGGGAGGAGCGTTCCTCACAGTTTAGCATCATGGCTGGGCGGTAAGGAACACCCCCTCTGATACTACAGTGCTGTGGACGAGTACTGTTGGGAGTGGCGTTCCTCACAGTTTAGCATCATGGCTGGGCAGCAAGGAACGCCCTCTCTGATACTACAGGGCTATGGACGAGTACTGTTGGGAGGGGCGTCCTCACAACCCAACTAGACTGTCAGGAACACCCTTCTGACAGTGGGCAGACATCGGTGCCGTTATAACTGTACCGATATCTCCAGCCCCGGGGCACATAACAGGAAACCTGACAGCGCACTGTCCATATATAAAACCGCCTGTGCCCGAGGACATGAAAGTTCCACTTTAAATCTACGATTGTAAATAAAGCAACACAATTGCAGTGAAACACAATCCAAACTATTTTTGTGTCCCACTATAAATACAAGTTATTTCATGTTTGTGAGAATATAAAATATTAAAGAGGACCTCTCACCACCTCCATTTATACCTGAGCTCTGAATGCCAAACAGCACTTCTCTTCTGGAATTTATTTCTGGAATATAAAATAATGCAACACTCGAGAGGTAAAAATGCTCGCTATGCTCCTTGATACATTCCTTAAGGGAACTTGGTCCATTTGTTAAAATTTTGCCTCAGTCCCTCAGCAATTGTTCGCCAATGCAGAATAAATTTCCATAGTTGACCTCAAATGTGCATAGTGCTTCTGAAAAGTGAACTTTTTTAATTGAACAATTTTCAAAATTTCCACAAAATTTACTATTTTTCCATAATTAAACACAAAACATACTGGCTAAAATTTACCAATATGACAAAGTACAAGTCATTCCTGAATATGGTTGAGCGATCGGGATTGGGAAAGACTGTATCCTGATCGGTGATTGAGCAAATTTCACGATCGGGATCGGCTGGAAAATGATCGAAAATCGTATTTTAAAATCGATCCTGAAATCTCAAGATCGGCTCATCCCTATTCCTGAACAATCAATGTTGCTAGTTTCAGTAACCAATTAGGCTCTCTACTGTCAGGTGGGTGGTCCTAAGATGGAGCAGATAGTCTGGGACCACCCAACTGACAGTCAAGTGCAACAATTTGTTCAAGAATACCAATTGTTCAAGAATGGTGGTGGCTTGAGAGAAAATTACTACTGTGCAAGGAGCAATGGAGTGGCACCTTTTGGAGGATGGAAAGAGTTGGAGTTGGTCGTCAGTAAAGGAAGTAACAAAATTAAATTACATAATTAAGATAATGGGAGTTTATTCTGAGTGTAACAGTTACAATTCCTTTTGTTAGGTCTCTTATTATAGTGGAAGGTGTTACTGTAATGGGAGCTCCGAGCTTTGTTTATTGGCCCGGAGTGTCTGTATACTAGGTGTGATGGTAGAAGTCTATGTGTCACTGAATAAGTAACACATTGGGGATGTCACATACAGCTTTCATCTCTGATGTGTTTCTTATAGTTTGTTGTCTTTTTGTTCATTTAACAACTTCCCTCACCAAACTAAGGCACATACACAGGTAGATGGATGTAGCAGAGCATGCCCATGTGCTAAAGGTCCTGAATTTAGGATTATTTTGGCAATGTTCACATGTCCCAGACAATCTCTACCAGAAAGGAAGTAGGGTTTATGCAAAGGCAGCCCAAATGTGTCCAGGCACTCCTGGGGTTGGCCCATGCATGACCTGATTTTAACAATATGAGCATTTGTCTGGGTTCTACATGCCAACAACCCATCAAGGCTATGGTTATAAAGTAAATCTTTGCTTCAAGTAAAGGAAAGTCTAACTACTCTATGATAACTTAATATAGAGAGAGATACTATTTGTTCTGTATAATACAAGGAGATGCTTTTCCTGAACAGCACTTCATGTGGATAGGAGAGGTATTGCAAGTAAAATATAGAATTTTCTTTAATGTGAAAACTTATTATTACCGGAAGCTTTATCATAGCTACACAATACATACATAGACATATACATACATACATATACACATACACAGATATAACAAGCCCAACCCATAACCCTACAGTGTTGATCCAGAGAGAGGCAAAAAAATCGCTAAAAGGCTGGAGTCAATTGCTCCATGTCAGGAAAAAACTTTTCTTCAGGACTCCAAAGCCGGCAATCAGTATAAAACCGTGGAGCAACTTGTCTATACCATAAATCTGAAACCTGTAACCTGTAATATGTTTCAATTCAGGAAAGGGCGTCCGGGCTCTCTCAGAACTGGCACATTGAATCCCCCATCACTACAATCTCGGGCAGTGGTTTCCATACCCTCCCTGCTCTTACCGTAAAGAATCCCGTCTATGGTGCTGGTGAAATGTTCTTTCCTTTACAAGTTAGATGTTATTTCCTCTAGAAAGGCCTTTGGGCTGCCCCTTCTTGTATTTTCTAATACATCCATCCAGGACTACAATAAGTACATCTATATGTGAAGGGTTGGACACCAGGTGATCCCCTTCACAAATTAGGGTGGTCTTTGGAGTGACCAAGAATAGTCCAAGCTCCGTTATGATGTTCTGTTTCATTTCAATATTGATAGAGCAGGTCTTATAAAAAATTGGATTGGAACAGAGAAAGAGGCCGTCCACTTGGTCATGTGCCTAAGGCCTTAGGGTGTCCGCCTCCCATACAGAAGGTCCTGGGTGTGAAACCTGGGAAAGACCTAGAGAAAAAAATAAACAGAACTTGAAATAGATAGAATCCACCAGCAACCTGGGATCTTGATATCTGGTGAGACGTCTGTCACTTATGATTCTTTGCACTGATATTGATGTTACATTGATTTACTGTGTGTAACCTCTAGTGCTGGCTGAGGGTCACATAGGTTACTCCTCTTCCTCCTTGGATGTCTGGTAGTGGGCGATTGAAGGGGCTTGGGTTGTTGCTACAGATTACGATGCATATGTCAGCCACTGGGTACCCCTCTCTATTGATCTATTAGACCCCTGAGGATGGATATGGTAACTTTGGCTCTTTCCACTATGGTCTATGGTATTTCTTAGGTGATGTCTTACAAATAACCCTTTAGATCTTATTGTTGATCTTCCTGTTGTGTACAATGTAATAATAGGGGATGTGAATACATTCTGCATAGAGGGATGGTTACCATCCAGATCTCAAAATAACTCCAAGGAGATTCTGTCTAAAGATCTTGGTGAGGATTCTTATGGCTTACACCAGTTCTATTTCCATAAGCCATACAATACGGCGACATACGGTAGAGTTACAGTGTGAGATCTGTCATATTTCATTACAAGCTCAGACTATAGAGATAACTACTTCAGCATTTGCTTCATTTACTGACCTTGCAGATTTCTCCTTCTGTATTAACTGAGAGGATAAAATCTGTCTAAGAGTAGAGACTTCCCAACTAATAGGAATCAGATGTTGTACTGTGAGCGCCATATTATTCCAAATATAATGCTGCAAACTGTAGAGTCTGCAAAACTCATTACCTTCTACCGATCTAACATCTCAGCGTTATATTAACGGTATGGCCATTCCTCCAGTGTCCAATTCCAGGCCAATGCCAGGTCATGTTGCTTGTGCTACTGTGAGCAGCCAGCATGGCCTAAATACGTGACCATCCTCTTCAGCGTCCTCGGACTTGTCTCCTATCGAGAACATCTGGGATATCATTTGTTGGCAATTGTAATGGAGCTGTCAGTAGCCAATCTTGATGATTTGCATGCCCGTGCTCACTTCATTCTGAGGATTACATGGTGCTATAGGTGTGATAGACCCAGATGGAGCCTGTGACATGACATCCTGTGACATGTAGGAGGGGCGAAAAGACAGATTGAAAACAACGTTTTTTGCTACATGAGACTTCAAAAATTCAGATCAAGGTTAGGGTTGAATGATCGGGATTGGAGAAGATCGGATCCCGATCGGCGATCGAGCAAATTTCATGATCGGGATCGGCTGGAAAATGATCGGAATCGGATTTTGAAATCTCAAGATCAGCTCAACCCTAAAAGTACTTTTCCCATAGAGAAGCATTGACTAGGGTTGAGCGATTGGGATTGGAAAAGATTGGATTCTGATCGGTGATCGAGCAAATTTCACAATCGGGATCGGCTGGAAAATGATTGAAAATCGGATTTTAAAATCGATCCTGAAATCTCAAGATCGGCTCAACCCTAATCAAGGTATGTAGGATGATTGTGCGATGTCTTCTGTTCATTAATGTGCAGGTTATCACCATCTGTCATAAGCCTTGTCCTGCAAGACCTTGGTTTATCACTCCAGCAGATGACTATGTGCCTAGGCCAAGGTGTCTGATCTATTCGACATTGCATGTCCTGGTGGTTGGAAGAGCAATGATGAACTGGAATGATGGCAAGAAATACACGGAGTGTCCTCTGCACGGACCATAAGAAAACAATTCTATGACATTGGGCTACGAGCCAGACTTCCAGCTGGTGTCTCCCTGACTTTGCACCACAAACGCTATCATGGTGCATAGAAGGAAGACAAGGAAGGTCTGTCCTCTTCAGTAAGATGCCTAGTCTTGGCCAGAGATCAGTTTAGAGTCAACATGAGCAACACCACGTACAGGCTTTTACAAAGGGAATGTTACTCCAGCCTTTCTCCCAGGATTATGGTGTGGGGTGACGTAATGTGCAGTAGCCGGACCCCTCTAATTTTCACTTCAGAGACATTAACAATTAGGCATTAGATTGATTTGGTTATGTAAATGGTGGCCATTTCTCTAGAGCGTCCAAGGAGCTGCTTTTAATAGGCCAATGCCAGGGTCATGTTGAATGCATGGCTTAAATGTGCTACCATGGCCTTTAGTGTCTCAGAACTCATCGTCTATCAAGCACATCTTGGATATCATTTGATGGCAATTGCAAAGTGAGCCAATCTTGATCCATGCATTCAGCGTGGTACAGACTCCACAGACAACCATTAGTGACCTCATTGGTAGCCTGCCAAGGCGTTGGGAATTTCTGTATGTGGTGCTCATACTCAATACTGAATGCAATTTTAATGTTGAGGAGTCAGATGCATTGGGTGGTTGAGGTGACATCTAGGTACAATGGCTGAATGAACAGTATCTTTTATTCTGGGGCCCCACATTCTCGATGTCACTCCAGGGGCCCCAAGCATTAATCATCTGCCCGAGATCACATATTAAAGGCTCAGAGAGCTCCAGAAAGAGGACCATAATCCATACCAAAAGTCAGACAGCAAACTACTGACAAGGCCAAAGGGACAGAATCAACCAGAGTCAAGGACTAGGCAGTAAACTGTACATATGTGTCTGAAATTTGTGAATGGATATCAGAGTAATAATTGCATGTAGCTATATATTGGTGGAAACCCAGTTCTACACTACAAGTACATAGCAAATTCACTCCTCTCTACTTTCCTAGCCATGTCTCCTTTTACTTCACCCATTCCTATTAAGTCCTTTATGCCACCACACAATAATAGTGCCCGTATTTGTGTATTACACACTGATGATGCCCCCTTCATTCTCCCTACACAGTATAATGGCCCCTTAGTGCCCTCATGCAGTATAATCTCCTTTTAGTGCCCTTACATAGTATAATCCCCCTTAGTTTTCCATGTACAGTATAATGCACCCATTGTGCTTCCCATTAGAGATGAGTAGGGTTGAGTGATCGGGATCGGGAAAGATCGTATCCCGATCGGCGATTGAGCAGATTTCACGATCGCGATCGGGATCAAGATCGGCTGGAAAATGATCGAAAATCGGATTTTAAAAATGATCCTGAAATTTCAAGATTGGCTCAACCCTAGAGATGAGTGAACCATGTTGTTACCAATTTTCCAAAAATTCACCTAAACCTGAAGTTTTTTGGGACTCATCGATTTGACTCCAGCAGTTTAAGTTGAATTTGAAATTCAAGGAAAGATGATTATTACTATACTCAGGGTCTCTTCATGACCTATAGTATAATAGTTGGAAACCAGTGAGGGTGTGTAAAAATAAACCTTAAACCTACACACCCTCCTGGGCTTTGTCGTGGTCTTCTTCCCAGTGTCTGTGATGTCTTCCATTTCTCTCCATTATTTCATTGGCCTGTGATTTGGCCTCAGTGGTCACATGGGGGGGGGAGGGCATTGGGTCAAAGGGTCATGATGTTAAAACATATAAAAATAAGTAGAAGTCAAAAGAGTATTGCAGAGTTATAGTGCCCTGATGCTGCAGTGGACTGCAATACCAAGAGCAGCCACAATAGAGAGTACAGAGCAGTGCTTCGATGGATACCATGCTGACTGGAGTAAAGTGGCCCCTTTAATGCGCTGACCAGGGTCCAGATCCCTACTAATCTGACATTGACAGCCTATGTTTTGCATAGCCCATCAATATTCTAGCCCAGGAAAACCCTTTAGCCCAATACTTTGATTCTTATATTAAGGCTTGCCAGTATCCTTCTTCCGTATGGGTTGGAACCTTTGTCTCTCCTCTTTGTATCTATGTATTTCACTGTACATACATGTTAGCTGTAGGGGAAAGACGCTTCTACAATGTTCCTAGATCTGAGATAGAATCCTTGCGGAATAGAGAAAAAAATTGACTTGAGTACAAGAGGTTGAAAATATTTCTTAGAATTATTAACCCAACGGAGCGGAGTCTTGGCGCACACATGGCTGTTCTCCTCTAACTGTGTCTTGATTCAAGTATAAACAATTTATACATTTTGTTCGGAGACATTGTACATTTTTCACGATTCCCTTAACCCTCGCCGTAGACTTTACAGTCGCTTTATGTATTCCGGATACATTGTAGACTCTCTGAAAGCTAAAGTGTCAATTTTCATGACAGGGACTACAGCTTGGAACTTACATAGGGGACGTCTTCACGGTTCTTAAGAAAGAATAGTATTTTCCTGTGGGAAAGTGTCTACGCAGCCAAGTTATTTTCACAAGAAACAGGCGATCCCCAAGTCCCAGCCTCGACAGCTGCTTGGTTTAGATGAAGAAATTGCGACTTAAAACAAAAACTCTCCCTGTTACACGAGTGAGAACAATGAGAAACCTAGACTCTGCCAACGTGGAAGAGAGACGCGTCCGACAATCAGGTGTCATCCTCGTGTCTTGTGCTTGATAACAGCGCTTGACCACAGGGGGATAATTTTTTTTTTTTTTTTTTTTTTTTTACTTTTTTTTTTTCCAAGAAAAGACATAGAGAATCTGCTGTTTGCCGTCCGAATGCTAAATGCTGGAGAATTTACTATCAAAATATGCTGTCAAGATCCTGGGAGCCGTGAAGTCTAAAAAATACGAGGCATCACTCAGCGAGCCGCAGCTGTATATTAACACAATGGCATCATTAGCTGAGCCATTATACACAGGCTGTAATGGGAATCATTTCACAATTAATTAAAGTTGGAGAAATATATGCATTGTTACATCGTTACGGTAAGATCCAGTTGAGTGATTTATTATTTTGCTGCCGCTCTTTAGTCATCAGTTTTGACGACTATCCTAAGTCTAAATACTAATTAGGATTTAGTGGAAGACCAAAATTAATTCTGGAAGACAAACGGAGGAGTATTAGGTAACCGGACCTTAGAGGATATAGTTAAAAAATGAAGGAATTATTATTATTATTATTATTATTATTATTATTATCATCATCATTTTTTGCAACGAGCTAACCAGTTTGGATTGAACCAAATTTTACCCAACTTTTCCAAAAGTTCAAGGTTCAACCTAAACACAAAAGTTTGGGGGTTCATCTCCTGCAAACTGGATGGGAAATTATTATTATTATTATTATTATTATTATTATTATTATTATTATTATTCTCTGGGGTCACTTCAGACCACAGAATATAATAGATGGAGGTATAAAATTTTTTACAAATGGCTGTACTTACCTTCCCTTATCTTTTTTGGGCATCCTGGTGGGGTTTTTTTACGTGCTGCCTCTCAATCTGCTTCTGGCCTCCTGGATGACATCATGTACCCTGAGGTCTAGGGTTGAGCCGATCTTGAAATTTCAGGATCATTTTTAAAATCCAATTTCCGATCATTTTCCAGCCTATCCCGAACATGAAATTTGCTCGATCACCGATCGGGAACCGATCTTTCCCGATCGCTCAGCCCTATTAATGATATATACATGAGTAGGGTTGAGCCAATCTTGAGAAAACCTCCGACCTCAATCCCGCCGGAAAAGATTGGGATCAGAATTTCGATCGTTTTCAAGCTATCACATTGCCAGATAGATGCAGGACATCAAATGTATTGGCCATGCACACATCCTTAGAAAAGTATTGAGTTAAGGACCTGGTCTCCTGGTTGGGTCATGGCGCACCTATAATTCACCAGCAGAAGGCTGAGACATCCTAACAATAATAATATTGCTTTGACTTATCCTTATCTTAACATAAAAGTTGACAAGTCAGAAGGCAATGGCTATAAAAAGTGGTCTCCATCCATTATGAAGTTGAGTTTTGCCAACCAGGAATAATGGAACCATGGATGGTTATCTCAATGTTGTTGTAGATAAACCCTCGACAATCATCTGTAATCTGGAAAGAGTTGATGCTTTAATGGAGTGGTTAAAAGTAAGTTCTCCCTGGCCTGGCATATTCTATACTGCAGAAAGTGATGCTTTGAACAAGGGAACCCTCTCCATTAATTTTTGAATGGGGTTTTCCAAATTGAGCCACCTCTTTAGCAATGAAGTTACTCTGGACAATGGAGTCTGGCACAGAGTGTCACCACAAAATAGTAGGCTGGACTAGAACCAATTCTAAGGGACCCCATCAACCTGTATCGTATGTCACATAAAAGACTCCAATTAAAAAAACAATGATACAAAATAAACCCTTGACAGGTTGCAATGTGAAACACAACCAATGGTGGCCATTTTAGACTCATATAGAATAGACATCTCATGGCAGAGGATTGGTCACCCAATACTGCACATCTTGGAATATGTTGAGCCAAGAGAAAAGGGAAGATAGGACACAATTGTAGATAAGTCCAGAGATGATGCTTGCTAAGGTAGTACATTTAGGGATGCTCACAGCAACACGAGCAACATGAGCGTTGCTGGGACATCTGAAGATATGGCCGCACCACTGATTCTCTGACTAAATGAATGTAACACTGAGCTGTGTGTACTGGAAATGAAGACTAGAGGGTCCAACGACTGAACATTCAACCCAACATCATGATCTTCGGAGAGTGAAGGCCTCTTCAAAAAATTGACCATATGATCTGTAGACCAGTCTCTGACTATCATCGTATCCGAGAAAAAAGTGGAGAGGACAAACGTCCATTGCAATCTTGCTCTGCACCATGAAAGCAGAGATGTGAGGTTGGATGTCTGGCTTGGAGCTCAGCTTTTTTGCAAATGTCTTCTATTTTGTGTTGACTCTAATATTTGATGAATTTCCCAATCATCCCTCAACACTTCATCCAATTTTTGAGGTTTCATGTGAATAAAAAAAACTTTGCTTTCAGTCTGGCTTTGATGTCCCTCACACATTCCCCAGAACGGAGCTTGGTCCTTAGAATTTTAATCCTTTGCAAATTTTAACAATTTGATAAATTTTACGACTTGTCCTTCTTGGTGTTGCAGCTTCAACCTTGAGTCGTGCAGGTAGGTAAAGCCATTGGGGCAGGTCAGTTCCTCCCCTTCCCTGTAAATTGCTCCATTGTTTGCTGTAACGTAAATTGTTGCAATCCATTTTACAGCGGCGCATGAAAGATTGTTACCCCATAAACACGATCAGTAAAACAATCCAATTAGAAACAAAAACTAGAATAAAAAAGTGTCAATCTATATGTTCAATTAGTCAGAATAAACGAGATGATACATTTCCTTAGTAGGTCGCTACTTTACACGATACAGTCATCATAACTGGATGTCAAGATTGACCCCAATAACCATTTGATTTTCATTTTCTTTTACGGCAGTGATTTTTTTTCTACTTGAGATTCGCAAATATATTACCGCCGTATAAACCCGAGGAGCACATTTACAGCATCGCCAGAATTGCCATAATCAATTAATTTTCTGATGTTAGAAAAGGAAATAAAATTGACTTGACCATATGCTCCTTTTCATATTTTCTATTTCAGGAAGAGAGAAAAAAAAAAACAATTTGCGGCTTCCATAATAAACCTGATTTTTTTTTTTTCCAGGCTAGAAAATAATAAAATAAAATTATCCGCCTGCACATTCTGAGGTCAGGCCAGATTCATGTACAAAAAAAAAAAATAGGAAATTGCATTGCACATTAATTCAAGACTCAGCCTACAGTCCGCGTGATAATGTAGTCCTCATATCGGAACATTTACAGATCAAAGGTTCAATTTATATCAACACAATTTCCACTTTTCTATTTGCAGAAAAAAAAATGTTTTGAATTGTAAAAGGCAAAAAAAAAATGGATTTAACCTTTCATGTCCCTTATTTGGATAATTGGAAATAATGACCAATTACACGGTAAGTCTGGAGGCTGCAACGTTTGTTGGCCCTGCTCTGCGTAAGTGGGGTGATGCGTTACTGAGTGATTGCAAGGACAAGGTAATGAAGAGGTTAAATGGGGGTCCGGAGTGTGATGGGATGGGGTTTGATCAGGCGTTGGCCTTAATGACGTGGTAGGTAGTGTCAGAGCTACGGGAACTGGACATCGATAGGCTCCAAGTTACCATATGCCCTTATCAATACAAGTTGGGGGTTTAATCCCCCTCCTATACCCAACCAATAGTTATATATGTACCCTCCCCTGAGGAGCAAAATAGGCAGACTTATGTAGAAAAATAAACTGAACAACCCCTTTAACGGTAGGTTCACACTACTGTCATCTTTGCATTCTCAGGTCCATCCTTGAACGGAGGTTGTTGTTTCCCCCTAGCATCAGGACCAGAACTTCCGCTGGTTATTTGTTTACCAACGGCATCGGCTCCCTAACAACAAGCCGTCCTGTTTTCCTACCTTGCTCCCTGTCACCTGTCTCCTGACTCCTGTCCCTGAACTTGGATTTCCTGGATGTGTTTGAACTGGCTTGCTTTTCAGACTTCTCCTTCGTGATCCTGATTTGGCACCTTTCTGGCCTCCTGTGTATGACGTTTGGCTTCCACCTGACCTCCCTTTTGGATCCTGTTTTTGGCTACTCCGTTTACCTTGAGTGCATGACCCGGCTTCCCTGATTATGTTTCTGCCTCTGCTTTCTGCTAACACGTGACCTCCAGTTATCGACTCGGCTTGTTTGACCACGTATCTGCTTCTTGGGTTACTCCTCTGGATTACCTTCCTGCTCATCTGCACTCCAGTCCATCCTGCTCTCTTGGATTTCACTCTCAGGTTAATGTCTGGGTTCCTCTGGGTCCTCTTATTTGGGGTTCGCTGGGTGTGCGTCGCTCTCTAGGCAGTTGCAGAGCTGGGCCTCGTACTTTTACCAAGTCCAACTCCACCATCAGGAGCTCTGGTGAAGAACTCTTGGGTCTGATTGTACTCCGGTTGGGAGAACGTAACCCACCCAAGACTGTTTTTGCCTCCGCCCTTGAGAATTCTAGTTGCCCAGGACTTAGAGTTATTTGTTGCATCATATTCCTAACACAGCAGTAACACAGGGAGTCCAATTCACCTCAGTGACTATAATGAGGTCTGCCGAGTGTTCATTGTTATAAAACAGAAACCGAATTTTTCCTCCACCAATTTCCACCACCAGGACTTTTTCCTCCGCCAATTTTCAGATGGACACTGCAACGGAAACTCCAATGGAGAGTTAGATACCGAAGTGAACTTAGCCAAAATATTTTGTAAATAACGCAACATTTAGGGCTTATTCACACAATGACACATTTTTTGCAACATCCATCACACGTCCATTTTGAGATCACATCACAACTGATCCAATTGAAATCAGTGGATCCATTTTCAACCAATGTAAAATGGGTTGACGTCCATTTTACTTCCATTAAAAAAAACAGAACCATGGGTTGGGTGAAGAAAGAAAGTCCAATGAAATTCATCAGTTTTTTTCACTGGCAGTTAAAAACTGATGCAAAATGGATGAGACTCGGCCATCAAAAATGGAAAAACGGAATGAATGCAAAGCAGCTGTCAAAAATGAACTTCACATGGTAGCATTCAATCCAATATATAGTGGATGGGGCTATTGTATTGTAATGGGCCATCAAAATATAGGTCCTGTCTAGGGATGAGCCGATCTTGAGATTTCAGGATCGTTTTTTAATTTTCCATTTGAACCCGATCCCAATTCTGATCCTAATGCTAGTCATTGGGATTTTTAATGATCAAAAATTGGATTTTAAAAACGATACTGTTCACTACATAGCATGGAGTCCAAAAATTGAAGGCTTCAATTTTTGGACTCCACGCTGTGTAGCGATTAAAAAATCACTAGGCTACTTAGTCTCCCCCACTTACCTGCACAGAAGCGCTGCCGCTGCCGCTCTCCGTTGTTCTCAGTCCGGTTCTCTCTCATTCACAGGCCTGCAGAATGCCATGCGTGCCCCCGCCTCACAGGCTAGTGTTACTGATGTTGGGAGTAGGCAGAGCTTGTTGTGGCTTAGGAGAGTGAGGGTGGGTACAGGGCAGGGAGATATGAGTGCATCACTCATGTCTCCCCTCCCAGTACCCGCTCACACTCTCCTAAGCCACATTCCCTGCCTTCTCCCAGCATCTGTAACAATAGCCTGGGAGGCGGGGGCGCGCACGGCGCTCTGCAGGCCTGTAAATGAGAGAGGACTGGACCAAGAACAACGGGGAGCTGCAGCGGCATCGCTTCTTGCAGGTAAGTTGAGCGATTGCGATCGGAATTCTGTTCCCGATCTTTTTTAGGCGGGATCAGAACCCGATCACGAAATTTACTCGATTGCCGATCGGGATCTCATCTTTTCCGATCCCGATCGCTCAACCCTTGTCCTGTCCTATTTTTCTCCGTTTTCACTGATCCCTCCATACGCTCAAACATCTGGGGGATCGGGGTGCCCCTGAAATGTAAACCGTTTTTCCATGGCACCTCGGTTGTTTTTATGTACCTCAAGGCCGTAGACTAAAAGTTTTTATAAAACTTTTCTCAAATCCCTTACACGAACATCCTAAAAACAAGGGGAGTTCTTCTACTTCAAGCTGACGTCGCATTGCTAATATTTCAGTTTTATCACAGTTTCTTCGTTTTTCTCCAGCAGTAAACCGCTTGACAATCTGAAATCCGAGCAAGGACAGAGCGGCACATTTCAGTACTTTAGACGGTATTTATATTTTGCATTGCTATTACATTTTAATGGCATTCCAGTGTATTTGTAGTTTATATCACCTTGAGCCCAGACGTATTCTCTATTGAATTTGTCCTCTTGCAGACTGGAGATATCACACAAGTGGTGACTATTCAGATTTCACTGAAGCATTTTCGGTATTTGTAATTAGAGGAGACTTCGGGGATTTTTTTACTTACTCAACTAAAAATTGCTTAAATGAATTTTAAATATGGCAACTATTTTACGCTATATCATATATATATATATATATATATATATATATATATATATACACACACATATATATATATATATATATATATATATATATTCTAAGAAAATATATATTTATTTGACATAAAAGCAGAAAGTGAATGATACAATACTCAATAAAAGTTGCCATGACATTGCACAGTCACTCGCCTTCCTACGCTCCAATCTCAACGCCCTTCCTCCCATCAGTGACTCTACTTACTTTTTGCATCTACTTTGCATTCTCTTGTCAACCAGTGTGGTCAGCTGATGCCATAACCCTGTGGTCTGGCTGATACTTTAGGTCATTTATTATTTTTTTCTCCAGTAGCTTCTGGTGACCCCTGGGGGGAAGGGAGTGACAAGATAGTGAGCCCTAAGCTGAACCCCCCGTGTCCCTTCCGGTTTGCCTATCCTGTCCTAAGCAACAGGTGACAACTGGGTGGCAAACCTTTCCTAGATATAAGTGATGACACAGAATGCAGACAAGACAAATAATAACAAAAGGAGGGGGGGGTCAGATAGCCAAGGGTTTGGTAACAATGGGGCAACACAGTACAGAATTGTAATCCAAGAGAATAGTCAATGGTGAAGCCAGAGGTCAATAATATGAGCACAGGTAACAAATCAGCAAGAGTAACAGCCAGCAAGCAGAAGGCAATAGCAAGCACACAGGAAAGGTTAACTTTAACTATTAGAGAGGCAGAGGGAAACCAAGGTGAAGGAGATGGGTGTGGTGGTAAATGAATTACCAAGGTGAGGGAATAGGAGAGTGTTCAGACAATACAAGAGGAACCCTAAGCAAAGAATCAAAACTGAACACGCCTAATGCGCTGCAGCGTGTGAGTAGATGGTGCAGAAGTTTGAAGGTGTGTAGATGAAACAAAAAACTTATCTTAAAGGGGTTCTCCAGGGACTGCTTAAAAATGTACTTACCCACGGTTCTATTTGGGATGAACTTTGAGTTTCAGGGCTGGTTCCAACCCTTGGTTTAGTGATCAGAACCAACGCCCGGCACCTAACTCATCCCTCCCCTTTCGTGTTCACAGGTAGGTTAAGTGTACTATGGGATTGGAAGAATAGATCAGTGTAATAGTAAAACAAGCCACCATAGTACAGGTGAGTACCACAGGAGTGGAGATAGGAGGGGGATCAACTTGGGGCCCTGAAGCAGGTTCTGATCATGTTTATCATGGTCAACATAAATACAACCCAGGGGAAATACATTTTTAAGCAGTCCTTGGATAACCCCTTTAACCAGAATGGCGGCATACTGTACACTATCAACACGCCTATGCTGTATATGTGGTGTGTCATTCATAGAGTTACCCGATATTCACATTAACATTATAATGGCCGTCACATAGCTGTATTAAAATTCACTCATGTGGATGCGGTCTACCCACATGACCATTGTAACGAACCATCAAAATATTGTTCATGTTCTACTGCTACCTAATTTCACAGATCCCTCCATATACTGATGATCCATGGGTGTCCATCAGTTCCAAAATGGAATGAATGTAACAATCTTTTGTCATGTTACACTTATAGCATAGATTCATCAATAGCGTAACGCACCAAACGTTTACTTGGCATCTCTCACTTATATCTATTGTTGTAATTCCAGCTTTTGAACTTTGTTCTTTATTCTGACATTTTCCTATCATGCCCTTTGGATTTACAGTCTTAATGAAGTCACCGATTGCCATTAAATGCACCTGAATGATCAAGGAGTCTCTTAATAATTTAGGTGCAATCTGTGCACCAGAATAGAAATCTACACCAATCAGGAACTTGCGTAGATTCCAATATAACTCACACCAATGTTCAGATGTGAAGTTATCTGGCCAAGTCATCCCTTCCCTCACCTCCATTGTGTTATGGGGAGGACCGGAGCCTCCACAGCACTGGGCCCTGTTCCCACTGTGCTCCCAAGTCCCCGCTTCCAGGTCTTGGCAGGCAGCCCAGAATCGGCAACCCCAGTGATGTGAAGGGGTTGCTGATCTCCTCCTGAGCCAGATGGGGGACTTCTGGTTTTAGCCTAGTGACGGGCTGGAGCCTATTTAAGGAGGGCTCCGGCCCTCAGTTGTACTTGTTAGTACCAGAAATATCTGCTGGATTTGTGGTGGATATCCTTGATTTGTGGTGCGCTGTGTGTTTGGCATTTCCTGACCCATACTGCTCCGCCCTACAGTGCTGCCAAGTCCATCCCCACCATCTGGGGCTCTAGTGTACACCATTGTGGAGTTGGAGTTGGTGTGGCACGGGGAATGTTGAACACACGGCACCATGTTAGCCATTTTTATTGGTATATCTAGTGCTGGTTCTTACTTTGGCTCTGAACTGCATCTGCTATCCTAACACATTGATGTTCACACACTTTCGTAAAAAAAAAAAAAGTGGTGATTGGTTAGCCATAAGAGGACCTTATGCCAAAGATGTGCCAAAACTATTTCCATCTACTCCAATTACCTAACATAGAAAGAATCATAAGTTATCTCCATCATTCTTCTTGTTGAATTTCTGATCCACTTTCAGATCATGTTCTTGGTAAGTATTTGGATTCTGTTTTTATACTTAGCTCCGATAGTTTTTCTTGGCTCATCTTGTGATCTTATATCCATATCATTTGCCACTTCCTATGTGCTAGTCAACTACTGCTTTGTGGATTCTAACTCTTGTCTCATGAAAGATTCCATACCATGCAAGGTTGGATCAAAGTAGATGGAGGTCCTCACCCAAGGAGAGATCTTGCGCACGCACATGGACCTCTTGTCCGATGTCTGTTGGAACAATTTTGACAACTGAGACAGAGCTCTTGTAAAGGATGTAAATTAGAGGAGGGTGGTTGATCGAGGCCCCTGTGTCCTAAAGGTGGCGAAAACCCCAAGGTGCATGTCCTCTCTATACTTAATGTTGGGTGAACCTTAATAGATTAATTTTGTGAATATTTCTGAAGTTCAACCACAAGTTTCTGTTTGGATTGAAATTATTCGGTCCAAACTATTATTATACTCTGAGGTCTCTCCAGATCCTGTAGTAAAATGAGCGGAGGCTCAGAGAAAATGTGGAGAAAATAAAAAAAAACTCACCTTTCTTGACCTCTCATGAGTAGAGATGAGCGAACACTAAAATGTCCGAGGTTCGAAATCCGATTCGAACAGCTGCACACTGTTCGGCTGTTCGAACGGATTTTGAACCCCATTATAGTGTATGGGGGGGAAATGCTCGTTTCAGGGGAAGGCAACATTCGATAAAATTATACTTACCAAGTCCACGAGTGACGGTCGGACTGGATTCCATTTGAAGTCTTCTCCCGGCGCAGCGCCCCCGCGACGTCTTCCGACTGGAATTCACTCTGCCTAGGCATCGGGGCCTAGGCAGAGCTGACTGCGCATGTGAGGGCATGCCTGCGCATGCGCAGTCGGCTCTGCCTAGGCCGGATGCCTAGGCAGAGTGAATTCCAGCCGGAAGACACCATGGGGACGCTACACGGAGAAGACTTCTAAAGGTAAGAGAAGAACCAGCGTTGATTGGCAGAATGTATAGCATTCTGCCAATCAACGCTGGTTCTGCATCGAATCTTAAACTTCGAACAGCTAGTAGTGTTCGATCGAGTACGAGTATCTCGAATACCGTAGTATTCGATCGAACACCTAATCGATCGAACACTACTCGCTCATCTCTACTCATGAGCTTTCAATCTTCTTTTCTGGCATTTAGTCTTCACCTGAAGGACTCTTGTGGCCTCTACCAACATCTTGTACAATGTCAAATGGATCAAAGCCTGCAGATGAAGACTCAATGCTGGGAAAGAAGACTGGACGTCCAGGAGAGAAGAGTCTAGTCTGGGCCTCCATTTATAATAGTCTGGGGTCTGAAGAGACTTGTGGGTAGTGAACCCCCAAAAACTCAGATTTTTACAATCTGGTTCACTCATTGCTACCATCTGGTTTACGATTGAAGTATAGAGTAGTAGTATAGAGTTCCTTATACTTTATGGTCTATTTTAACTCTGGAACCTGATGTATCTATTCTACGTACTGTAACCTCTCAGCTCAATGAGCGTTCCCATATAAATAATTGTATTCTATCTTAATAGACAAATGACACGAAATATCATTTTGTATCCCGGAAAATAGAAATCATTTACAAGCCACATTTCTATGCAGCACTTAATGAGAAGGATCAAACAAAGGCTCCATGTCTCTCCTATAGGTCAAGGCCGCTCCTATGAAAGCAGCATGAATGTACAGATTCTGTATTGTTCTATTAAAGTGAATGAAATGGAAGGACTGCGAAAAGTTTTGAAAAGTTTTTGAATCTTTTATTTAATATTAACTTAATCAAGGCGATTTAATCATGTTAAAAGGTTGTAGTGAGGAATAAATATTCGTGGGTTCTCTTCGATGTTGCCATTTTCCTAATTAAAAGTACAATTTTTTTTATTTCATCAGCTATATATTATGAGGATTACTACTCGCTTTAATAATCTAGAAACCAATATTATTTAGAGCTAATGGGCGACCTTCAGGTTTAGGACAACGTGTGAAGATCAAACTGGATGTCGTCTTCTAATAATAGGCTAGTAAGTAATAATGACCTCCATCCCGAGGGGCCGTGTACAACAAAGGTTCATATAGGATTTAATATAGGCTCACTTACAAGGTTTGTGGAGAAGCAGACTATGGCTGCCAATGGCAAAGATAGCGAAGGGGCCCATGCAAGACCAACATAGACTCTTAGGTCCGGTTCACATCTGCACATTGGTTTCCATTCGGGGATCTGCTTGGAGAGAGGAACGGAATCCCCGAACGCAGATGTGAACCGGGCCTTACTCTCCAATGGCTCTTCAAAGGGAACTCCTCTAGTCTCGCTACTAGAGATGAGCGAGTAGTATTTGATCGACTAGGTATTCGATCGAATACTATGGTATTCGAAATACTCAAACTCGATCGAGTACCACTCGCTATTCGAATGGAAAAATTTGATGCAGAACCAGCGTTGATTGGCCGAATGCTATACAGTCAGACAATCAACACTGGTTCTTCCCCTACCTTTAGAAGTCTTCTCCTTGGTGCATCCCCGCTGCGGCTTCCGGCTCTGAATTCACTCTGCTAGGCATCGGGCCTGGGCAGAGCCGACTGCGTATGCCCGCGCTACAAGAAAATGGCCGCTTTGACTGTAAGCAGCCATTTTCTTGTAGTGCGGGCATGCGCAGTCGTCCAGAACTACCCAGACCCGATGCCTAGCAGAATGAATTCATTGCCAGATGATGACGCGGGGAAGCTGTGCGGAGAAGACTTCCTGGATAATCCAGCCCGACTCTCACTCGTGGACTTGGTAAGTTCAGTTTGATTGAATGTTGCCTACCCCTGAAACGAGCATTTTCCCCCCATAGAGTATAATAGGATTCGATATTCGATTCGAGTAGTCGAATATTGAGGGGCTACTCGAAACGAATATCGAATATCGAGTATTTAACCCCTTAGCGACCCTTGACGTAACTGTACGTCATGGGTCGCATGGGGATGTATGGAGCGAGCTCACACGCTGAGCTCGCTCCATACAGGGCAGATGCCGGCTGTATCATACAGCCAGGACCTGCCACTAACAGCAGCGGTCGGTGCCCGAGCCGATCGCTGCTGTTAACCCTTTACACACTGCGGTCAAACGTGACCGCAGTGTGTAAACGGCGCCGGCGGCACGGGCGCCGCCATGTTTCGCCGATCGCCGCCCTCCTGAACGTCACATGAGGGCGGTGATCGGTTGCTCTGACAGCTGGAAGCCTATTGAAGGCTTCCAGGCTTGTCTCTGCACTAGATCTATTAGACGATGCCAGAGGCAGCCTCTAATAGAAGTGCTGCGATTTTCCAGTATGAGCGATCAGACCCCCTAGGTTTCAAGGTACCTAAGGGGTCTGATCATAAATGTATGACAAGAAAAAAAAAAGTTTTTAAAAGTATTGAAAAAATTAAAAAAAATAAAAGTTCAAATCACCCCCCTTTCCCTAGATCAGCTATAAAAGTAATTAAAGAACATTAAACATAAACATATTAGGTATCCCTGCGCTCCAAAATGCCTGAACTATTAGAATATTAAAACATTTATCCCGTACTGCGAACGGCGTAGCAGCAAAAAAAATAAAAATAGCCAAATAGCGTTTTTTTCAACACTTTGCCTCCTATAAAAAATTGAATAAAAAGTGATCAAACCATCAGATCTTTCCCCAAATGGTATCAATAGAAACGTCATCTTGTCCCGCATAAAAAGACACCACAACCAGCTCCATACATGGAAATATGAAAAAGTTACAGGTGTTAGAACATGATGACACAAATTTTTTTTCTATTTTGCAAAGTTTATCATTTTTTTAAAAGTATCAAAACATTTCAAATACTATATAAATTGGTTATCACTGCGTTTGTACTGACACGTAGAACATAGGTAACATGTCATTTGTACCAAACAGTGAACGCTGTAAAAATTAAACCCATAAGAAAATGGCGCAAATGCATTTTTTCTCCAATTGCACCTCATTCTGAATTTTTTTCCAGCTTCCCAGTACATTGCACAGCATATTGAATGGTGCCATTACAAAGAACAATTTGTCCCGCAAACAATAAGCCATCATGTGACTCTGTGAACTGAAAAATGAAAAAGTTATGGCTCTTGAAATGTGAGGAGGGAAAAACAAAAATGCGAAACCAAAAAATGGCCTGGTCCTTAAGGGGTTAACTACTCGCTCATCTCTACTCGCAACCAATTCACCAGTAATTCTTATACTAGACAAAGGGAAAAGTGTAAGGTTCAGGCCCCAAGTGGAGTCCCGCAGCAAAAAAGCGCTGCGGGAAAATCCATGGCAGCAAAGCATCACGGTTCTTCCCGCAGCGCTTTAGATAGAAAACTCGCAGAGGTTTCCTCTGTGGACTTTCTGTTTCAATTATACTTATGGGAAAACTTCCAACGTTTCTGTAGATATAATTCACGTGCTGTGATTTCCAAAACCGTGTCAGTTTTGGAAATCACGGCGTGTTCGCAGCACGGTTTTTACCACAAAGTAGGCATGGGATTCGCTAAAATCTCAACTACTTGGCTCTGACTGTAAAACGACACAATTTTTTCCTCTGCGTTTCCACAGTGGGCAAATTGCAACATTTACGGCACATGGAGCCTCGACCTAAGTTGGTAATAGACCCCTCAAGATTATACAAGGCAATTCCACAGTCAGTTGAAATTATGTAAATTTAATTTTGAAAATTATCTGGATGTTTTTGTAATCCTCGCATTATTACTTGAAGAACATCTAGAAATCCTTTCAACTACCTTTGAACCAACATTTCTAGGAAGATTTATCAATAGTGATTAAAAATTAGACAGTGCAAACTCAGATTTCACAGTCTTAAATTTAACAAAGTGTCTGATATTGTTAGATTCATCCGTCATATTCTAACCTTACACCTTCTGTTAGTTAGCTTACTTTAAGGCAGAAAAATGCTACAAACTTTTATGTCACAAATTAGGCCACGCCTCCTTTCCACAATCTCACTCCTCTTTTTGTGATGCAATGACCCAAATAAGTCCTAAAAATGTCTAAGCCTGAGACCTCACATTGCGAAAAAGCAGATTTTTGTGGTTGTAGATTTTGCTGCGTATTTGTTTGCCAATGCCAGGAATGGATTGAGCAGAAGGGAGAACTATAAGAATTTTCTACATATTTTCCATTCCTTTTGTAACAATTATTGACTTTGGCTCAAAAAATCACAACAAAATCTATAACAAAAAAAACTGTGAATGTATTTGTTATGGTTTACCAGCTACAAAGCCAGATGGACTTTAGCTGAATCTGAAAGTCACCAACAAAAGACTGCAAGCTGAAACCAAAATAAGATCCACTATCTGACTTACAGAGCAGACCAGGAACACGTGAATAGTCATACAGGTACGGGTCAGAACCAAGAGAGGATGTTAGAGGCTAAATATGAAACAGAAGCAATAACCTGAAACAAGTGAAGGGTCAAATCCGAGTGAGAATGTCAAAGACATAATCAGCAGACAATAGAGTATCCCAAAAAAATCAGAAGACAGAAACAATAACCTGAAACAAGCGAAGGGTCAAATCCTAGTGGGAATGTCAAAGACAGAATCAGAAGACAATAAAGTATCCAAAAAAAATCAGGAGACAGAAGCAATAACCTGAAACAAGCGAAGGGTCAAATCTGAGTGAGAATGTCAAAGACAGAATCAGCAGACAATAGAGTATCCAAAAAAAATCAGAAGACAGAAACAATAACCTGAAACAGGCCAAGGTTCAAATCTGAGTGGGAATGTCAAAGACATAATCAGCAGACAATAGAGTATCCAAAAAAATCAGAAGACAGAAGCAATAACCTGAAACAAGCCAAGGGTCAAATCTGAGTGGGAATGTCAATGGCAGAATCAGCAGACAATAGAGAATCCCAAAAAAATCAGTAGGCAGAAGCAATAACCTGAAACAAGTCAAGGGTCAAATCCTAGCGGAAATGTCAAAGACAGAATCAGCAGACAATAGAGTATCCAAAAAGCAAGCCAAGGGTCAGAGCGATTGCAAATGCGAACACAAAGAAAATGCAGAGTCAAACTAGAAAGTAGAACAATTTGTTGGTAACCTGAGGCTGGAGGGGTCTTATAAATGCCTCTTCTGCTGTGAACTGGCCAAGCCAGGAACCTTCTGAGCTACAGAGGCTTCCCCTGGTTACATGATAACCTTAAAGGTATAGGAGCTGAACTCCTGACAGTAATAGTGTTTCACGGGTGGTGAACCCCAATTGTTTCGCATTTGCTTCTAAATGTATCGGTTCGCTCATCCTTCAGTCCTAGATCAAATTGCAGCTCAGGCTTATTTGTTCTCCGGCTCTAAGCTCTTCTACCCCACACTGCCCATAGACCGGTGCGGTACTAATTTTTTTTTTAGAGCAGCCATGTTTTCCATATTTATTATATTCCTGGTGAAACCCTTTAAAAGTGGAATTTAAATGATTTCCCAGCAAGACCGATTAACAGGAAGGAAAACCTACAAATGCTCTGGTTATAGATAGAATGGCATTCTCTATCATTATCAAACAGCGAAGGAGTGAAGCAAGGCCCGAGGCATGCATAAAATAAGAATACAAGCCACGGAAATAAATAAATCAGGACGCAAGGTGAAAAGGGAAGCAATTTTAAATAAATGCCACTTGAGTGTAAAGCTTCATATTATAGATAGAGCCGGGATATTGCCGAGCATAAAAACACTAAAATATTAAACTCGGAAGGATTTTGTCTTTTCAGCTTTTAATGACAAATAGATGAAAAAATAAAGAGGCAGAAGAGTTCCGAGGAAGATTAAGAATTAACAAGATGCAGACGGAGAGGATGATGCAAGACGCTGTTTAGGAGATGGAATCACAGATTTTTGCATTTCCTATCACTGGAGACTGGGAGGAAACCGCAGGGAAAGTCACAATTCAAGGGAAACTTGTTCATTCGCCAGCCCCATTTAATGAGATTGTCTTACAGGGGTGTAGTAAGACGGAAGGGGACGCCAACTTTTCATGTTACTTATTTATGCAAAGCAGAGAAATCCATCAGTGTTTTGTCATCTGCCTTTATTTTCTCATTGCAGATGTGTTATTCTATTTTTTGGATATGAGGATGGGGGCGGCCATCTTGTCGGAGCTTCTCCTATGGTCTGTTAACAGCACTTAGTGATCTGCTTTACAGCACAGTTATAGTCATAGGTAGCAATAGTCTGAGGTCAACTCATTGAGGTCTAATGGAGAGATCCGATCTTTTCCAATCCCGATTGCTCAACCCTAGTCAATGCTTCTCTTTGAGAAAAGTCACTTTTAGGGTTGAGCTGATCTTGAGATTTCAAAATCCGATTTCCGATCATTTTCCAGCCGATCCCGATCGTCATCGTGAAATTTGCTCGATCACCGATCCTATCTTTTCCGATCCCGATCGCTCAACCCTACTGACCACTGCACAGTAAATTCAATACATTACAGAACTGTTAAGTGGAAGTCTATTATTGGGCTTAGCAATCAAAGTGAAAATTGAAGGAATTGAACTTTTTTAAACTATAGATAGTAAAATAGGAAATTATCAAAAATTCTTAAAAAAAAAAATTTCTCTCATAATAACTTGGTTTAACTTGTCTTTAAGATGGTCACAAGGATATGTGTCCTGGGGACTTTAGAATGGGGGCCTTTACTTTTTTATACAGGGCTAGAGCAGCAAGCAACTTTTTGCCTCATTTTCCAGTTTTCAGGACAGTAGGTGGAGCAGGGTGAGAATCTAGATGGGGCGAGGCAGGGACACTGTGGTCACGCAGATTTACTATAACAGTCCCTGACTGGAGTAGTTTCGGTTAAGGTACATGTAACTAACATGCGCCAGAATTATGAAGAGGGTGGATCTGGTGCATCAAGTGTCAATTTTAATAAATTTCCCCATTGTATCAATCAAAGGATTAAAGGGAGTCTATCACTGAATAAATTGATTTTCAACTGATACCACAGATGAATAGCCTTTACAAAGGCTATTCATCTCATACCTTTACTTTGCAGGTCCTTGCTGCCATTTATGCAAATTACGCTCAGAGAACACAGGGGGCGTTCCCCCTCTTCTCAAGCACATGGTCTTCACTACCCACAGCACTGCCTCTGTGTCTTCATCATGGCGCCCCCTGCTTCAGGTCCCTGTCTCTTCATTGCGTCCGCAACCAATGACCTTATCTTCAGGATCAAGATCCCACGCATGCGCAGTCGGCCCAGTTCCCTGACACATCAACCTGTAAAGTGAAGGAATGAGATGAATAGTCTTTATAAAGGTTATTCCTATGTGGTATCAGTTGAAAGTTGATTTATTCAATGACAGACTCCCTTTAAAGAAGACCTTTCATGTCCTCATCGATGTGCGGTATTATGTACCGATGTGCGGTATGAGAAAGTCGACAGTATGCTGACAGCTTTCCCAGTATGTGTCCCATTAATGGAGATATCGGTGGCGCTAGTTTCGGCACTGATCTCTCCTCACTGTCAGAAGGGCGGGCCTTACAGCCTAGCATCATCGCTGGGCTCTGTGGAACGCCCCCAGACAGTACTTGTCCATAGCCTTGTACTATCGGGTGGATGTTCCTCACAGTCCAGTGATGACGCTGAGTAGTAAAGCCTACCTTTCTGACAGTGGGGAGATATCGGTGTCGAAACTAACAGCACCGATATCTCCAGCACCGGGGCATATAATGGGAAATCCAAGAGTGCACTGAATTCAGCTTTCTAGCAGTATTAAATACCGCGCATCAATGAGGACACGAAAGGTCCTGTTTAAATGGAAAACATAAGAGGTTTTTCTGGTTTCTACCATGATAGGGGATCAATGGCTGTCATAAACAGATGCAACCATGCCATAATGGCATGAACAGGGTCACAAGTATGTTCCAAGAGGGGCATTTTTATGCCACTTTATCCAAAAACTTCTCCATAGAACTGTAAAAATACCATAAAAAAATTTGTCGAAATGTCAAAAAATTCAAAAATGTCACCCAAAACACTTGAAACCTGCAGCCTATTACATTCCTTCTGGAGTTCAGTGTCCCAAAGTGTTATTTAGTGTCAGTATGACTTTCTATCACAGCCAAAAATTTGCAAAAAATTGCAAAAAAAATGCGCTTTTTAAAAAAATTTTCCAGTTTCCTTTCATTTCCACAGCAGGCGTCAGATTATTTAAAACTTTGCTTAAGTTTGTCTCTCCGTATAAAGCGGCGCCGATGATTGTTCGGACCCTCAGTGACTTCTAACCTGTGAGCGATCACGGCCGGTAATGAGTATGTGCCGAGGAAAATGCCTTTGACTTGGCGACTGAACAAAGTAATCAAAGCGTATTTTGTGTCAGAAAGCCGCTCTGCTCCAGCCACAAGTTCAGCAATTTACTACATTAGCTGCACCTGCTCTGGGGAGAATTGTCTGACATAGACAAAGAGGAAGTGGACGAGGTTCCCCGGAGAAAGATGTGTCAGTGTTACTCAGAGTGATCGGAGGAAGCCCATATTGTTCTGTACACAGCTTAAAAGCCAAGGAAAGCAAACAGCCGGCAAGACCTCCAGAGGAATCCAACTAATTATTTAAGAGCACGCACATCGCAGCCGAGCCTCATTAAAACGCAAAGACATTAAGACTCATTTACAAACATGCAAAGTACAGTACGGTACGGAGGCTGCCACCGAAGGCAACGATTTTCACAATGGAAAACATTGGTTTCTCAAGGTTGCCCGAGCAGATGACAAATACAGTCCATGTGATTAGGAAATGCAATCCAAAATATCTTCGAAAATATTGCATTTTCCAAGAAGGAAAATGAGGACAGGATCACACCTGCGCCCGGTCTCCGCTTTTGGGTTTCCGTCTTCTGCCGAGAGAAATTGGACAGGAGACGGAAACCCGGCGCTCAGTTGTCAAACTTGTTCACTTGAATAAGTTTGCAAAGTGACCACCCGTGAGTGTCTTATGCCTCTCCGCTGTGAAACCGGGGTGTTTTAACCGGACACAAAGTCCTGCATGCCCGTTAAAAAATCTGATTTCACCGCGGAGAGGCACAAGACGTTCACGGGAGGTCACTTTGCAAACTTATTCAAGTGAACGAGTTTGATAACTGACCACCGGGTTTCCGTCTCCTGTCCAGTTTCTCTCAGCAGAAGACGGAAACCTGAAAGCAGAGACCTGGAGCAGGTCTGAACCCACCCTAACCTGGGTTGTCCAATAAAATCCTAAAAATATTCAATTCATAGTTCCCAACTTTCAAAGGACATAGTAAGACCCACCTCAAGCCCCATCCACTTCTACTTAGGTTCTACCCATTCCCATCAATGTCTCTTTGTGCCCCCATACACTATAACACCCCCAGAGTGGCCCTTACAGTATGCCGCCACATTATAATTCTCCCCCTCCAGTCGCCCTCACAGTTTAAAGTCCAACTCCAGTTGCCCCAACATTTAATGTTCATCTCCAGTTGCTTTTACAGTATAAAGTCCCACTACCGGTGTACTCACAGTATAATTTTCCTCTTTAGTGACCCCCACAATTTAATTTCCCTCTCCAGTTGTCCCAAAAGTATATATAGCACACCTCCAGTTTCCACCCCCAGAATATATACTGTCCCCTTCTGGTGTCCACAATATTATGGATCAACGAAACAAGAAAAAAACCACTCACCTTGCCCTGTTCCCCTGCTGTCCTTTCCTCTGTCTGCTCCTGGATGCATCAGGGAGCAGCAGGCATAATGTAGGTGACATTGCTACTAAGCACCTAGTACACCAGAGAAACCAGAAGCAAGAAGAAGGGGCCTAACGGTGAAGCAGGGAGCGGACGGTATGCCGCCTGCAACTAAATGCACTGATTTTTACAAACAAAAACCACAGATTTTTGGGGGGTTGACCAATCAGATCACAAAAACAGTCAATGTGATTGGGAAATCCAATCAAAAATATCCTCAAAAATATTACATTTACTAAAAGTTGTTTAGTATAATAGAACTTACTATTCGGTCCGAAATTTGTTGGCGAACTGTGGGAATATTTGCAAAATGAATCCAGTGAGGTTAATCCATCTCTGCACACAAAGCTGGAAACTGGTGTAGATTTCAGTAAGTATCAGCATTATTTATAATAATTTTGTTTGGCCAAGGCTTGTCCATGCCCCGTCCTGCCCTTCCCCGTCCTTCCCTGTCCTGCCCCATCCTGCCCCGTCCTGCCCCATCCTGCCCCATCCTGCACCATCCTGCCCCATCCTGCCCCGTCCTGCACCGTCCTTCTCCATCCTGCACCATCCTGCCCCATCTTACCCTGTCCACGCTCTACTCACTTCGTTGATAACGAATGTTGATAAAATTTGGTGCAAAAAAAGCTCCTTTTGGGTTTGCAGAGAAGGGATATCGGTGGTGCCGTCCAGTCTTTCCCATCTCAAAATTTTGACTGTTCTTTAAAAACAACAAATTTGAAAACCTAGAAATGAACGCAAAATCATCTGGAACAAAAAAATCCAAAAACTTTCCTGTGTGACCGCCTCATTAACGACTTTTATGAAGTTTACTTTATTGCCAGGAACCAGAACATTGCCTGGAACGCAAGGGGTTAACTCATTTCGGTGTTTTGCTTTTTCCCTTTTCTTTTAATTATCTCGGGCTCATTACATTTCTGCATTCCTTTAATGGATTACTAGTCGGAGCAGGAAGTCATCAGTATGGCTGAGCTGACGTGATATTTGTTTATGATGGATATTGCGCTGAGACTTACTAATTTAATTAAGTGCATCTGGAGGTGTCAGGTCGGACGAATCTGGAATTACCTCGTTTCATCCAACTATACGGAACCTTATACGTTTCTGGTATTCTAGTCCTCGGATCTAAGGAATTTCAATGCAATTTAATTTTTTTTTTTTGGTTCCTTAAATATTCCCCATTTTAAGCATTAACATAAAGACAGAAAAATGACCATTGCTGGAACGATAAGGTGAAGGCGTTGTGGCGTCGCATAAAACTTTATCACCGGATGTAATTGCTTAGTGGTAATTTGAAGCCACAGATACAACATAAGAAGAAATGGAACGCGTTTCTTGGGAAATATGGAGGCTTTCATTTGCTTATGGAGACAGATAAGAGCTTCGGTTGGGCAAAACGTAGAGTATCCATATGGTGCTCTTGATGGGACACTATGGGATGGTTACTCACCTCTACCGGGTGCACTCGCAGCATCACTGCTTGCAGAATGAAACAGTCGTCCACTGATTATATACTTCTTTTCCTTTTGGGAGACAGATAGGCCAATACCCTGTTTCCCTGAAAATAAGACATCCCCCTTCACCTCCTGGACCACCTACAACCGGCAGTCATACCGGCATTCCGCTAAGGAAGCATCAGCATGACTGCCGATTGTCCCCTGCTCCAGCCGCTGCATAAGACATCCCCTGAAAATAAGACAGGTCAGATATTTCGGAAGAGAATTTAATATGACACTGTCTTATTTTCGGGGAAACAGGGTAGGTCCTTCCTGGTGGAAAAGAGAGAACTTTCTCTTGCGCTACTTTTTGGAAGGTAGCTCCTATAGATCAATCCCTGGAGTCTAGTCATCTAGGATTAAAGTCAAGACAGAATATTTACTCCAAAAGGAAGAGAGACCCATTGGCAGGCAGCTGTTTTGGGGATATTGCCCCTCATCTCTGCATAGCAAGTGACTGATACTGGTTGGCTAAGTGAAAGTCATAGACATAGGTAAGGAGTGGCGCTATATCTCATTAAAGAGATTGATGTTTCAAGCCACCATATAGTATGCATGCTCTTATAGATGACACATACCTGATACATATAGATCATACTTGCTCAGGATTCTGGGAAGAGAATATGCAAATAGGTTCAACGTGGTGGAATTTCCCCAAGGTGGGACTATTAAAGGATTATCTTATATGGATAAGTTTCTCTAGAGCCACCTTAGCCAGGTAATACCCTCCTTCTTGTTAATAAGAGGCAATAGTTCTGAAACAGCTCGCTGTAGACGGGTCTTTCTTCCTTTTGGATGGGTTGGCTTTAATCTCAGATATGTCATTGGTTTCAGAAAATAATAATCTGATCCAGATAGAGATGTGACCAGACTTAATGGAACTTCTATACTTGAACCCAACCATTGCTGGATCCCACACAGGACCTGGACTCCTCTCTAAAGATGACACCACTTCAAACAAGGGTGACGATGTCTGACAGTCCATGGCAAGACATGTAATGAATGTTATGACACCAAATTTCCTTCTGCTAAATGCCCAGGCAGAGACAGGGTTGTCTAATGACGGCGCCCCCACTGTCTGGATGGTGGACAAGGGAACTCTGGGAGTTGCTCATGCTTTTCAGAGAATCAAACAATCCTCTCTGCTGGTGGACTGTCTATGCCAGACAGAGGATTTTCACCATATGTACAAGCTCTTGTGTAACCGCTGCACCAATACCTACTAACAGCAAGGGTAGAATGGGCTTGATAATGGGCAATTTGTTGAAACAACCAACCTGCTTCTCGCACTTCAGTGATGTGCCTCCTCTCAAAGTCTGTCCACTGGTCAAAATGAGTGCTTTGCAGAGGCAGAAGCTGATGATCTTTCTCTTAGCGATACACTACCCAAAAGTAGCTGTCTTTTTTATAGAACAGACGGGAAAACACTTTTAGCCTGAAGTCCAACATTGCAAAAATATACTGTACCTGCAAAGTGGATAGGAATCCAGCTAATCCCATCCACACATTGCAGAAAAAAAATCCACAATGGGAAAGATGCATTTTCAAAAACACCCTCATTTTTTAAAATAGCGGCATGTCAATTCTACCTGCAGAAATGCTGAGGTTTTCATTATAGGTATAAGGGTTTGCATAGAGTCTGCACGAAGACCCCCAGATGGAATACAATCCCAATTGCAAGTGCCGTGCTGTAAAAGCACATGGACCCCATAGACTATAATGGGGTCTGTGCGCTTGCCGCGGCAATCGGCAAGCTCGTGGACCCCATTATAGTCTATGGGGTTCGAGTGATTTAACTGCACAGCGCTTGCAGTTGCATTGGTATTCCATTTGGGGGGGTCCTCCTGCGGACTCCACTGGACGGAATCCAAACGCTAATGTGAACCAGGGGTCATAGGGGCAGAAAGTTCACCTACGAAAATGCAATGAAAAACATTGCAGGGGAAAAAAAGTCATGTGTTTTTGTCGCGCCTAAGGCAACATATTGTGAATCGCAGGGGGTTTTGCACATTTTTTTTTTGCATTTTTTTGAGCCAAAGCCAGGGGTGGATTGAGCAGAAGGGAGAAGTATACTATTGGTCACAAGTCGCATCCTCCATTCACTACTTGGCCCTCATGGACTCCATGTACACTATACACAAGAAGCCAGAAATGGTTATAAATGGCTTCTCCTTGGGGCCTATGGATTTTGCATAAATAAATCTTAAATAAAATAGATTGTGTAAAAATATTTCAATCATCTATGAAAAAGTGTAATTTCTCACGACCCATTAATATGTATATATATAGAGAGAGATGTCTCCTCCAGGATTTGCCTTAATACTTCAGATTTAATGAGAGATAAAGTAGATAAGACTTCATTAATCTTACTGGGGGAGCTGAATGTCATGACAGTAAAAAATGAAAATATTACGCGATCAACGGGGGCAAAAGTTTTTCTATTTCCATATGTCAAATTAATTTTTTTTAGCTTTGTGTGAACGGTAAATTAGAGCAAAACATACAATAGATTGTGTAGGAAGAAGTGATTCAATTAGTTCATTCACACTGGTGTATCGCTCTCGTAATACTAAGAATAATTAGCACCGCATTCATTATCGTTCCTTTGTTATCCCAGGACTGGTATCGTTTCCATCATCCATATGAATTATAGAGAGAGAGGCAAAAATTCTCTTATAATGTATTGGACGGACAGTATCAGAAATCTGCAGTGTCACCTACTTTATACATCAAGGCGAGTTACATGGAGAATTCTCATCAGCCATTCAGGAGATAGAGCAGACAGGTCATGTTGTAGGGTCTGATACATCGGGACAGAAGGGGAAAGAGAAAGGAGGTTATGGAAGGCTTCGGCATGTGTAAGGGAAGAAAGGACTAGTGGACTGAGGAGAAGGAGTCTTCTTTCCACAGAGGCGCTTCCCATATCATAGACAAGGGAGGACGACCTGATGGCATAAGCGCAAGAGTTCTTAAAATGTGTGGAGATCAGCTGTGCGGTGTTATTACGCACATGTACAATATGAGTCTAAAGCTGGGAGTGGTACTTCAACTGTGGAAAACAAGTTGTGTGGTACCAGTACTGCTCCTATGTACAAGAATATAACTACTATAATACTGCTCCTATGTACAAGAATATAACTACTATAATACTACCTCCTATATACAAGAATATAACTACTATAATACTACTCCTATGTACAAGAATATAACTACTATAATACTACTCCTATGTATAAGAATATAACTACTATAATACTACTCCTATGTACAAGAATATAACTACTATAATACTACTCCTATGTACAAGAATATAACTACTATAATACTACCTCCTATATACAAGAATATAACTACTATAATACTACCTCCTATGTACAAGACTATAACTACTATAATACTACTCCTATGTACAAGAATATAACTACTATAATACTACCTCCTATGTACAAGAATATAACTACTATAATACTACCTCCTATGTACAAGAATATAACTACTATAATACTACCTCCTATGTACAAGACTATAACTACTATAATACTACTCCTATGTACAAGAATATAACTACTATAATACTGCTCCTATGTACAAGAATATAACTAGTATAATACTGCTCCTATGTACAAGAATATAACTACTATAATATTACTCCTATGTACAAGAATATAACTACTATAATACTGCTCCTATATACAGGTATATAACTACTATAATACTACCTCCTATGTACAAGAATATAACTACTATAATACTACTCCTATGTACAAGAATATAACTACTATAATACTGCTCCTATGTACAAGAATATAACTACTATAATACTGCTCCTATGTACAAGAATATAACTACTATAATACTGCTCCTATATACAGGTATATAACTACTATAATACTACCTCCTATGTACAAGAATATAACTACTATAATACTACTCCTATGTACAAGAATATAACTACTATAATACTGCTCCTATGTACAAGAATATAACTACTATAATACTGCTCCTATGTACAAGAATATAACTACTATAATACTACCTCCTATGTACAAGAATATAACTCCTATAATACTACCTCCTATGTACAAGAATATAACTATTATAATACTACCTCCTATGTACAAGAATTTAACTATTATAATACTACCTCCTATGTACAAGAATATAACTACTATAATACTGCCCCCTATGTACAAGAATATAACTACTATAATACTACTCCTATGTACAAGAATATAACTACTATAATACTACTCCTATGTACAAGAATATAACTACTATAATACTGCTCCTATGTACAAGAATATAACTACTATAATACTACGCCTATGTACAAGAATATAACTACTATAATACTACTCCTATGTACAAGAATATAACTACTATAATACTACTCCTATGTACAAGACTATAACTACTATAATACTACTCCTATGTACAAGAATATAACTACTATAATACTACCTCCTATGTGTTATGTCAGTCCAGGTAGCTGCAACGGGGCTAAGGGATAGCAGTAGGGAATCTCGCCCTGCACTACTCCCACTAGTTATCCCGGTCCCTGCCTCACGGGTGTGGGTCGGCTGTACTCAGGCTAAGCCTGACCCCGACAGCTCCTCTCTCACTGATACCGTAGGCCTAGAGGGAAGTGGGAGAAGGAATGCCCTATAAGACCTCTAGGGACTGGAGACTAAAGGGGGTCACCCCTAACGAACAAGTGAAGCTGCTACTGACAGGGACTGACAAGAGTGTGCACTGACTAACAAAACAAGCAGCACACAGGAAAAATGTGGGAAAGGATTCCCCCAAACCAATATGGGAAGGAACCTTACACTAGGAAACAAACACAGGGAAACTGAGTAGAAATCAAAGGATAAGGCAATTCACTCACACAGTCAGTTATACACAGAGGGAGGATTGGTGAACACAGAAGGGAAAACACACAAACCAACTCGTTCACCCAAACCTCCCAAAAAACCAACCACGGAACTTCCTCTATCCCAGATAACCACCTACTCCTCCTGCTAAGGCCTAGCTCTGTAAAAGCGACACTCAGCACAGAACCATGGGAGGCATGGGTTTAAATACAGAGTAGAGACCACTCCTCCCAGGTACAAATGGGAGGACAGACTAATCAACCAGGAGATAAAGCTGCCTACCATCAGTGCGCACGAGAAAGTCAGAAAGTGTGCACCAATACCCACGACAGGACAACTCCGCAGCGCCAGGATGCCACCCCAGACACTGCGCAGCCAAAAACTCCCCAGGTAAGAAAAATAGAAAGTAAAGAACCTAAATACTCCTAACACTATGTACAAGAATATAACTACTATAATACTGCTCTTATGTACAAGAATATAACTACTATAATACTACTCCTATATACAAGAATATAACTACTATAATACTGCTCTTATGTACAAGAATATAACTACTATAATACTACCTCCTATATACAAGAATAGAACTACTATAATACTACGCCTATGTACAAGAATATAACTACTATAATACTACTCCTATATACAAGAATATAACTACTATAATACTGCTCCTATGTACAAGAATATAACTACTATAATACTACCTCCTATGTACAAGAATATAACTACTATAATACTACCTCCTATGTACAAGAATATAACTACTATAATACTACTCCTCTGTACAAGAATATAACTACTATAATACTACTCCTATATACAAGAATATAACTACTATAATACTGCTCCTATGTACAAGAATATAACTACTATAATACTACCTCCTATGTACAAGAATATAACTACTACAATACTACTCCTATGTACAAGAATATAACTACTATAATACTGCTCCTATGTACAAGAATATAACTACTATAATACTACCTCCTATGTACAAGAATATAACTACTATAATACTACTCCTATGTACAAGAGTATAACTACTATAATACTACCTCCTATGTACAAGAATATAACTACTATAATACTACCTCCTATGTACAAGAATATAACTACTATAATACTGCCCCTTATGTACAAGAATATAACTACTATAATACTACCTCCTATGTACAAGAATATAACTACTATAATACTACTCCTATGTACAAGAATATAACTACTATAATACTGCTCTTATGTACAAGAATATAACTACTATAATACTGTTCCTATGTACAAGAATATAACTACTATAATACTACCTCCTATGTACAAGAATATAACTACTATAATACTGTTCCTATGTACAAGAATATAACTACTATAATACTACCTCCTATGTACAAGAATATAACTACTATAATACTACCTCCTATGTACAAGAATTTAACTATTATAATACTACCTCCTATGTACAAGAATATAACTACTATAATACTGCCCCCTATGTACAAGAATATAACTACTATAATACTACTCCTATGTACAAGAATATAGCTACTATAATACTACTCCTATGTACAAGAATATAACTACTATAATACTACTCCTATGTACAAGAATATAACTACTATAATACTACTCCCATGTAAAAGAATATAACTACTATAATACTGCTCCTATGTACAAGAATATAACTACTTTAATACTACCTCCTATGTACAAGAATATAACTACTATAATACTACCTCCTATGTACAAGAATATAACTACTATAATACTACTCCTCTGTACAAGAATATAACTACTATAATACTACTCCTATATACAAGAATATAACTACTATAATACTGCTCCTATGTACAAGAATATAACTACTATAATACTACCTCCTATGTACAAGAATATAACTACTATAATACTACTCCTATGTACAAGAGTATAACTACTATAATACTACCTCCTATGTACAAGAATATAACTACTATAATACTGCTCCTATGTACAAGAATATAACTACTTTAATACTACCTCCTATGTACAAGAATATAACTACTATAATACTACCTCCTATGTACAAGAATATAACTACTATAATACTACTCCTCTGTACAAGAATATAACTACTATAATACTACTCCTATATACAAGAATATAACTACTATAATACTGCTCCTATGTACAAGAATATAACTACTATAATACTACCTCCTATGTACAAGAATATAACTACTATAATACTACCTCCTATGTACAAGAATATAACTACTACAATACTACTCCTATGTACAAGAATATAACTACTATAATACTGCTCCTATGTACAAGAATATAACTACTATAATACTACCTCCTATGTACAAGAATATAACTACTATAATACTACTCCTATGTACAAGAGTATAACTACTATAATACTACCTCCTATGTACAAGAATATAACTACTATAATACTACCTCCTATGTACAAGAATATAACTACTATAATACTACTCCTATGTACAAGAATATAACTACTATAATACTGCTCTTATGTACAAGAATATAACTACTATAATACTACTCCTATGTACAAGAATATAACTACTATAATACTACCTCCTATGTACAAGAATTTAACTATTATAATACTACCTCCTATGTACAAGAATATAACTACTATAATACTGCCCCCTATGTACAAGAATATAACTACTATAATACTACTCCTATGTACAAGAATATAGCTACTATAATACTACTCCTATGTACAAGAATATAACTACTATAATACTACTCCTATGTACAAGAATATAACTACTATAATACTACTCCCATGTAAAAGAATATAACTACTATAATACTGCTCCTATGTACAAGAATATAACTACTTTAATACTACCTCCTATGTACAAGAATATAACTACTATAATACTACCTCCTATGTACAAGAATATAACTACTATAATACTGCTCCTATGTACAAGAATATAACTACTATAATACTGCTCCTATGTACAAGAATATAACTACTATAATACTGCTCCTATATACAAGAATATAACTACTATAATACTGCCCCCAATGTACAAGAATATAACTACTATAATACTACTCCTATGTACAAGAATATAACTACTATAATACTACTCCTATGTACAAGAATATAACTACTATAATACTACCTCCTATGTACAAGAATATAACTACTATAATACTGCCCCCTATGTACAAGAATATAACTACTATAATACTACTCCTATGTACAAGAATATAACTACTATAATACTGCTCCTCTGTACAAGAATATAACTACTATAATACTGCTCCTATGTACAAGAATATAACTACTATAATACTACCTCCTATGTTCAAGAATATAACTACTATAATACTGCTCCTATGTACAAGAATATAACTACTATAATACTGCTCCTATGTACAAGAATATAACTACTATAATACTACCTCCTATGTACAAGAATATAACTACTATAATACTACTCCTATGTAGAAGAATATAACTACTGTAATACTGCTCCTATGTACAAGAATATAACTACTATAATACTACCTCCTATGTACAAGAATATAACTACTATAATGCTGCTCCTATGTACAAGAATATAACTACTATATTACTGTTCCTATGTACAAGAATATAACTACTATAATACTGCCCCCTATGTACAAGAATGTAACTACTATAATACTGCTCCTCTGTACAAGAATATAACTACTATAATACTACTCCTCTGTACAAGAATATAACTACTATAATACTACTCCTCTGTACAAGAATATAACTATTATAACATTACCCCTATTCACACCTTATAACCATATAGTTCATTTAATAAATACTGTACATTGTAGACTTCCTTGCCTGATATTTGATACATTATTGGAAGTTATATAGTGTTTCTTCATTGCAGTATATGAAGACCATCACAGTAATAGTAAAGTTTATAGCAGGACACAGGAGAAGGATTCGGTGATTTTATTCGCCTGGTTTGGCGGTATCTCAGTGCTCTGCTACTTTTACTGATTTCTTCGTTGAAAAACAATTCAAATTGGATAAGTGAGTCAGATGGGTGAAAATTTCCAAGCTGTAACTTCTTATCTCAGCAGGCATCCATCACTCGGGAGCGCTGAGATCATTGCTGTATGTGCTCGCTCTTGAGTTAGTGTTTTTTACTGCCTAACAAACCTACAAGAAAACTCATAATGAAAGCTGCCATTTGTAGTCTCCGGGTGTAAGGTGTATTTATACTTAGAGAGCATTTTAGGAATATCTGCTGAGATGTCTTATGTTTATTGCTTACAATCTAAAAGGAACGTCACTAGAGATGAGCGAGTAGTATTCGATCGAGTAGTTATTCAATAGAATACTGCGGTATTCTAAATACTTGTTCTCGATTGAATACTACTCACTATTTGCAGTAAAGATCCGATTCAGAACCAGTGTTGATTGGACGAATGCTATATAGTGTACAGCATTTGGCCAATCAATGCTGGTTCTGCCGGAGGCTCGTCTGTGACGAGGCGGAGTCTAAGATCAGACCACAGCAGTCTCCATTGTGGTCCAAGCTTAGACTCCGCCTCCTCTTTAAGTAAATCTTTCGGTCATAAGTAACATGGGCACAATTCCTTATTCAGGCAGTATTCCCTTATATGTATGGTTCCTGCTTCCCCGGCCTTGTCATACGGTTTGAGATTGGTCCTATACTCTGTATTCCCATACAAGGTACTCTATGGTCATGGACAGGAAAGGAGCCTGGTCTTCACTTTTTCAGTCCTCTGTCTCTTTCCACCATGGCGATTATAAGATCCAAGATCCTTTACTTATGGCACTATTTTTCCAGCTTTAATTGGTTAAGTGCGGGGCTCCTTTTGACCATTTATACCAATGTCCTCACTGATAGGCAATGGTGGTCTTCTGTCTGCAACAGGTTAACTTTTGCCAGCTTTTTGGGGCCCGATGTTGTGGAGATGCCTCTCTCAGCATCTGAACTGCTATTAACTACTAAGTAGTAGGGTTGAGCGATCGGGATCGGAAAAGATCGGATCCCGATCAGCGATTGAGTAAATTTCACGATTGCGATTGGGTTCCGATCCCGCCTAAAAAAGATCTGGAACAGAATTCTGATCCCGATTGCTCAACTTGCCTGCACAGAAGCGCTGCCCCGTTGTTCTCGCTCCTCTTCTCTCTACTTCACATGCCTGCAGAGCGCCGTGCGCACCCCCGCCTACCAGACTAGTGTTACAGATGCTGGTAGAAGGCGGGGCTTGTGTCTCCTGAGTGTGGGTGGGTACTGGGAGGGGAGACGTGAGTTATGCACTCGCCCTGGTGGGGGCTCACACGATATATAAACCACAGCAATGTATAAATATACTCTTTGGCAATTTGGTTGAAAGATAAGGACTTACTAGGGACAGGAGCCAACTTTAAGCTACTATTCCCATCACCTACCCTAGAACACCAAGAAAGGAGACACTAGACTAGACCACCAAAATTGGCTACATTGCTCCCACCACTCACTTTGCCAACCAAGTAGATTTTACTTAGTATTACATATTTTTTTCCTACTTTTTGTTGTCTAAATCTGGTCTACATCTTATAGTCCAATAAATATTGTACTCTATAGATAGGGATGATCCAATCTGGATGGAACCAAATTTGACCTGAATTTTTAAAAAGTTTTTGGTTTGACCCAAACCCAAAACTTTTAGGACTTATCGGTCACTAAACATTATTATATTTTGGGGTGTCCTCAAACACTAGAGTGTAATAAGTGGAGGCTCCCTGGGGTCAACACTGAGGACTGTGATTCATGCTGGGTGCGCTAACGTCATGACACTGGGTCAAAGCATCATGACATCGAGGGACTGCCGGACATTGTAAGAATGTCCAAGAGAGGTGAAGCAAGGTAAGTTTATTTTTACTTGCCCCCCTCCATTTTTTACATCTTGGTGTCTATATATAATAATACATCCCAAAACAATCCAAGGGGCCAAACCTCAAAAAGAATCTCATGGGGTTGGCCCATCCGTACTCATAGATTGCATTCGATACCTTTGTTACATTTTATTTGATACATATTTTCTTTAAGTATATCATAGCACACAAGGCCGCAACGTTCACCTTTAATAATGTTCTTATTATTTTTTACCAAAATTCCATCCTTTTTGTGCTCATGTTCCTATTTTTGCGCAGCACCAAGGCTCCTGTCCTGGGAAGCTTATCATAACTCGGATGATAAATTACCGTAGTCACTTCCTTCAGACGGAGCGCTACTGATGAGAGAGAACACCAAGAATAGTGGGAGGGCAGAAAAGAACAATATCCTACAAATTGGGCTGATTGAAATTAGTCGTCGCTCGGAAAGTAGAACAGCGCCCTAGATGCTAAAAAATGCAGGAACGCGAAAAAAAAAGATAAGAAATCCTCCTGGTGATTGTACTTTGACTTCTGAAATTGATGCCGAATATTTCTTTTTGCTTTAATTCCTGCTCTTTGGATTCCTACACAAAAGACCATTGTGAGGATTTAAATAGCTCGTAATGTTTCGATGAAGTGCGGTAGGTGGCCGCGTCTTATAAATCCAGACTATTAATTAATAGTTTTCAGATTAGTAGGTTATTTGACATTCGCCGCTTGTCACCTGGCAATTCTTTAAGGATTTGAAAGACGTGAAGGAGTGAGGTGTCAGAAAATGTATATTTTCCTCTTACCTGGAATTATTTAGCTCCGCAGGTACAAACAACAGTTATTGACGAAGGAAAAGAACGACGTGAAGACTTATTGGATATCATTATATAGAAAGACGTACCCCGGGCGAATACATGTACAGTGAGATGACAGGTGCTCGGGGCCCCTGCAGGATTCAGGATAATAGAAGAATGGGGAGAAGGGACTTCACCAGGTGTGAACCGGAGCCTGGGAAACTTCCATTTGTAGAAACTATTGATACTGCGCCTTTGTTGGCTTCGCATTCATCAAGCTACTGTCAGGTCCTCCTTGACTCCGTCACCTGGCACTCTTCAGCGTCAAGACATTGTATGTGCCACCATAGGCATACATATTTTTCACAATGAATAGTCTCTAGTGGTGGGCGAACCGTACAAGATTTGTTTCATGAATATTCCCGAAGTTCAGTTTGGATGGAACTTGTTCGATCTGAACCAGAAAGGCTACGATTATACTCTGGGGTCTCTTCAGATCCCAAAGTATAATGAGTGGAGGTCCTGGTACAAAAAATATAAAAATCTACTACTCATCTGTATTCACTAGGGTTGAACGATCGAGATCGGAAAAGATAGGATTCCGATCGGTGATCGATTAAATTTCACAATTTCAAAATCGATCCTGAAATCTCAAGATCGGCTCAACCCTATTATTCATCGCTTCTAGGCATCTGTTCTTCTTTCCCGGTTTCTGGTTTTCACCAATAGGTTCTTGAAGCCACTTCTGGTCTCTTTTGGCATATTCGCCAATGTCCAACATCCCAAGGTCACTGCTATGGTCCAAACACATTGGGCATACCCACATCATGATGTTCAGTAACCCTAGGATGCATGACATCAAAAAAGATACCAGAGGATGCTGGAGAAGGCTGGAAGACCCAAAGGTGAAGACTGGACATTGTGAACGAAGACTAAATACCCAGGAGAAGTGAAGAAAGGTGAATCTTGCCGTTTTGTAATCTGTATTCTTATTCGTGACCTCTGGCTTTACCTTTGACTATTTTCTTGGATTACGATTTTGTACTGCATTGCTTGACTATTACCGACCCCTTGACTAGCTGACCTCACTTTGCTGTTGTTTGTCTTGTCTGCATTCTGTCTCAACGCATATATCTAGGAAGGGCTTGTCAACCAGTTGTCACCTGTCACTTAGGACAGGACAAGCCAGAAGGCAGGGACAGGGAAGGGTTCAGCTTAGGGCACTGTCTTGTCCCTCCCCCCAGGGTTAACCTGCAGCTACTGGGTAATTGCTCATTTACCGATTCCCTTACATAATTATCATAACAACATGATTAAAAAATTGCTAAACAGGCAGTGATCCACAACCAGTGGGTGGCCAAACATGGCAGAAACAACTCCTGATGGAATATTGTAAAATCATGTTTTTTTTTAAAGCTGGTCATCCTACTTTTAATCTCAGAAGAAATTCTTCCAAAACAATAGGTAAGAAAAGTCCTACCTAGAGTTTATCATTCTAACTACTTACAATAACATTCACTATTTGTGCTAAAGGAGCTTAGTTCCATATTTATGAGATACTGTAGATTTTCAGTATTAGACAATTTGCATTTTTTCCAGTTGAAGGGACAGTGGGCTGTGGACCCCCCATGTCACCTAACCAATTAGACTCCCAGGGGTTTGTCTAAGTAGTTTCCGCACTATAAACTCTTTAACCCCTTTAGGGCGATCTGAAATTTATTATGGGAAGAATACCAGTTTTCTATCTATTGGAGGTGTCCCCTTATGGGTGACAGCTGACGGAAGGATAGATAGATGGTGATGTGAAGTACCAGGGGTCAGACAAGCAGGTACTCAACTATCAGCCAAGTTCATTGGCAGGTAAAATCATAGTCAATGGCAAAAAGAAGGCCCATGTGGGCAGCACAGGTGCAGAAATCAGAGACAAGCCAAGGTCAGATATGGAACAATAGCAGGATAAAGTCAGGATCAAGACGGAGTCAGAAACAAGTCAATAGTCAAAACGCAGAAATGCCAACAGAAGACCTTTGCAAGAGCTAGTAAGCTATAAATCTATATTGTACAGGCTTTAGATGCACAGCGGAAAAAGGGATTGGCGGGGGAAGGTCAGAGTGCGTTCATTGGCCCGTTAAGAATAAGCAAGGAAATGTGTGTACACCCCACAGGAGCTGGTAAGAGGGTCAGCGGAGCAGGAAAGGTGGTGGCAGGAAACAGACGTACATTGTCATCTGTGGCTGCCAGGAGGGACAGTATGGTAGTGAGCAGGGGACTAGCTACAGAGGATGCAGATCTACCAGTCGTCTCTGAGCCCTGGACACTGAAGGGGCACAAAATTCCTTATCCCATGAAATATACCAGAATTTTAAATGAAACAAGTTAGGTAGGGGCTCAATTGCACTGGGGCTCCAGAGCTTCAAGTGGGCATGGAATTTTGCCATACTAAAGGAATACCTTAGTTACTTGGTGGCGGGGGCCCCCAGGAGGAGCGGCCCCTGCTGCCATCTTTACATCAGTCTTAATGCGTTTGAGTGCAGTTTACCTTTTAAAGCCAGAATCTTGAAAATATCAGTACAAAATTAAGAGAACCAAGCCCCGTATTCCCCTGCATGGAGGTTTTGACTGTAAATGTTTCCCTGTTTACTGACTGCACCAGACTGCTGTAAATTCCCTGCCTTCGCTTGTTACTTGGCGCTGTCAGAGTCCGTCAAGGCTCCTTCATATGGCAGTGATCCGTAATAAAGCATAATTTTAAAGACAAAATATCCAGCTCTAAACTTTCCACAGGCGGTTTTAGTTACCATGGAGCATATTAGCGCGATTTGTTTTGGAACATTGAACAAAATAAGAATAGACTGTTTTTCTAGCAAAAGTTAAAAAGGTGTGGGAAGAAGGAAAGTCATGTCAACTTCAGCAGAACGCAGGGAAACGCAGATGAAACGAGGAGACGGCCGGGACATATTTCACCTCTTTATGTTTGTATTAGGGATAATATCATTATAATATTTAAGTATCTTTCTAATAAACTTGAATGTGGTTAGAGGCCACTCATCGTCATCGCCATCTATATGTGGCCCCCTCCACACACCAGCCACGTCCTCACTTACTCTTTTAATTCCTAAAGTTGGCCGAAGAAAACTCAGAAAGAAGCACTTGTGGGACTCATTATCACCGCTACTTTACTAAGGTAGTTGTTTGGCATACTAATGGGGATATTCCAGCTCCAAATAGATTTTCCGTATTGATAACCAGAGATGAGCGAATCTCTCAGGATTTAATTGTTTCAGGTTCAGCAGCTCAGGTCCAAGATTCGTTTCAGGTTAAACAAGTTCAGCATAAACCACACCTTAAAATGGCATAAAACATAGTGTATAACACTGTCAGGGCTCCTAGGAACCTATATATATAAAACATAGTGTATGACACTGTCAGGGCTCCTAGGATCCTATCTATAAAACATAGTGTATAACACTGTCAGGGCTCCTAGGAACCTATCTATAAAACATAGTGTATGACACTGTCAGGGCTCCTAGGAACCTATCTATAAAACATAGTGTATGACACTGTCAGGACTCCTAGGAACCTATCTATAAAACATAGTGTATGACACTGTCAGGACTCCTAGGAACCTATCTATAATACATAGTGTATGACACTGTCAGGGCTCCCAGGATCCTATCTATAAAACATAGTGTACAACACTGTCAGGACTCCTAGGAACCTATCTATAAAACATAGTGTATGACACTGTCAGGGCTCCTAGGAACCTATCTATAATACATAGTGTATGACACTGTCAGGGCTCCTAGGATCCTATCTATAAAACATAGTGTATAGCACTGTCAGGACTCCTAGGAACCTATCTATAAAACATAGTGTATGACACTGTCAGGGCTCCTAGGATCCTATCTATAAAACATAGTGTATAACACTGTCAGGGCTCCTAGGAACCTATCTATAAAACATAGTGTATAACACTGTCAGGACTCCTAGGAACCTATCTATAAAACATAGTGTATGACACTGTCAGGGCTCCTAGGATCCTATCTATAAAACATAGTGTATAACACTGTCAGGGCTCCTAGGAACCTATCTATAATACATAGTGTATGACACTGTCAGGACTCCTAGGAACCTATCTATAATACATAGTGTATGACACTGTCAGGACTCCTAGGATCCTATCTATAAAAGATAGTGTATGACACTGTCTGGACTCCTAGGAACCTATCTATAATACATAGTGTATGACATTGTCAGGGCTCCTAGGAACCTATGTATAAAACATAGTGTATAACACTGTCAGGACTCCTAGGAACCTATCTATAATACATAGTGTATGACACTGTCAGGGCTCCTAGGAACCTATCTATAATACATAGTGTATAACACTGTCAGGGCTCCTAGGAACCTATCTATAAAACATAGTGTATGACACTGTCAGGGCTCCTAGGAACCTATCTATAAAACATAGTGTATGACACTGTCAGGGCTCCTAGGAACCTATCTATAAAACATAGTGTAGAATACTGTCAGGGCTCCTAGGAACCTATCTATAAAACATAGTGTATGACAATGTCAGGGCTCCTAGGAACCTATCTATAATACATAATGTATGACACTGTCAGGGCTCCTAGGAACCTATCTATAAAACATAGTGTATGACACTGTCAGGACTCCTAGGAACCTATCTATAAAACATAGTGTATAACACTGTCAGGGCTCCTAGGAACCTATCTATAAAACATAGTGTATAACACTGTCAGGACTCCTAGGATCCTATCTATAAAAGATAGTGTATGACACTGTCTGGACTCCTAGGAACCTATCTATAATACATAGTGTATGACATTGTCAGGGCTCCTAGGAACCTATCTATAAAACATAGTGTATAACACTGTCAGGACTCCTAGGAACCTATCTATAATACATAGTGTATGACACTGTCAGGGCTCCTAGGAACCTATCTATAAAACATAGTGTATGACACTGTCAGGGCTCCTAGGAACCTATCTATAATACATAGTGTATGACACTGTCAGGGCTCCTAGGAACCTATCTATAAAACATAGTGTATAACACTGTCAGGACTCCAAGGAACCTATCTATAATACATAGTGTATGACACTGTCAGGGCTCCTAGGAACCTATCTATAATACATAGTGTATAACACTGTCAGGGCTCCTAGGAACCTATCTATAAAACATAGTGTATGACACTGTCAGGGCTCCTAGGAACCTATCTATAAAACATAGTGTATAACACTGTCAGGACTCCTAGGAACCTATCTATAAAACATAGTGTATGACACTGTCAGGGCTCCTAGGATCCTATCTATAAAACATAGTGTATAACACTGTCAGGGCTCCTAGGAACCTATCTATAATACATAGTGTATGACACTGTCAGGACTCCTAGGAACCTATCTATAATACATAGTGTATGACACTGTCAGGACTCCTAGGATCCTATCTATAAAAGATAGTGTATGACACTGTCTGGACTCCTAGGAACCTATCTATAATACATAGTGTATGACATTGTCAGGGCTCCTAGGAACCTATGTATAAAACATAGTGTATAACACTGTCAGGACTCCTAGGAACCTATCTATAATACATAGTGTATGACACTGTCAGGGCTCCTAGGAACCTATCTATAATACATAGTGTATAACACTGTCAGGGCTCCTAGGAACCTATCTATAAAACATAGTGTATGACACTGTCAGGGCTCCTAGGAACCTATCTATAAAACATAGTGTATGACACTGTCAGGGCTCCTAGGAACCTATCTATAAAACATAGTGTAGAATACTGTCAGGGCTCCTAGGAACCTATCTATAAAACATAGTGTATGACAATGTCAGGGCTCCTAGGAACCTATCTATAATACATAATGTATGACACTGTCAGGGCTCCTAGGAACCTATCTATAAAACATAGTGTATGACACTGTCAGGACTCCTAGGAACCTATCTATAAAACATAGTGTATAACACTGTCAGGGCTCCTAGGAACCTATCTATAAAACATAGTGTATAACACTGTCAGGACTCCTAGGATCCTATCTATAAAAGATAGTGTATGACACTGTCTGGACTCCTAGGAACCTATCTATAATACATAGTGTATGACATTGTCAGGGCTCCTAGGAACCTATCTATAAAACATAGTGTATAACACTGTCAGGACTCCTAGGAACCTATCTATAATACATAGTGTATGACACTGTCAGGGCTCCTAGGAACCTATCTATAAAACATAGTGTATGACACTGTCAGGGCTCCTAGGAACCTATCTATAATACATAGTGTATGACACTGTCAGGGCTCCTAGGAACCTATCTATAAAACATAGTGTATAACACTGTCAGGACTCCAAGGAACCTATCTATAATACATAGTGTATGACACTGTCAGGGCTCCTAGGAACCTATCTATAATACATAGTGTATAACACTGTCAGGGCTCCTAGGAACCTATCTATAAAACATAGTGTATGACACTGTCAGGGCTCCTAGGAACCTATCTATAAAACATAGTGTATGACACTGTCAGGGCTCCTAGGAACCTATCTATAAAACATAGTGTAGAATACTGTCATGGCTCCTAGGAACCTATCTATAATACATAATGTATGACACTGTCAGGGCTCCTAGGAACCTATCTATAAAACATAGTGTATGACACTGTCAGGACTCCTAGGAACCTATCTATAATACATAGTGTAGAATACTGTCATGGCTCCTAGGAACCTATCTATAATACATAATGTATGACACTGTCAGGGCTCCTAGGAACCTATCTATAAAACATAGTGTATGACACTGTCAGGGCTCCTAGGAACCTATCTATAAAACATAGTGTATGACACTGTCAGGGCTCCTAGGAACCTATCTATAAAACATAGTGTAGAATACTGTCATGGCTCCTAGGAACCTATCTATAATACATAATGTATGACACTGTCAGAGCTCCTAGGAACCTATCTATAAAACATAGTGTATAACACTGTCAGGACTCCTAGGATCCTATCTATAAAAGATAGTGTATGACACTGTCTGGACTCCTAGGAACCTATCTATAATACATAGTGTATGACATTGTCAGGGCTCCTAGGAACCTATCTATAAAACATAGTGTATAACACTGTCAGGACTCCTAGGAACCTATCTATAATACATAGTGTATAACACTGTCAGGGCTCCTAGGAACCTATCTATAATACATAGTGTATGACACTGTCAGGGCTCCTAGGAACCTATCTATAATACATAGTGTATAACACTGTCAGGGCTCCTAGGAACCTATCTATAAAACATAGTGTATGACACTGTCAGGGCTCCTAGGAACCTATCTATAAAACATAGTGTAGAATACTGTCATGGCTCCTAGGAACCTATCTATAATACATAATGTATAACACTGTCAGGGCTCCTAGGGACCTATCTATAAAACATAGTGTAGAATACTGTCATGGCTCCTAGGAACCTATCTATAATACATAATGTATGACACTGTCAGGGCTCCTAGGAACCTATCTATAAAACATAGTGTATGACACTGTCAGGACTCCTAGGAACCTATCTATAAAACATAGTGTATGACACTGTCAGGGCTCCTAGGAACCTATCTATAATACATAGTGTATGACACTGTCAGGGCTCCTAGGATCCTATCTATAAAACATAGTGTATAACACTGTCAGGACTCCTAGGAACCTATCTATAAAACATAGTGTATGACACTGTCAGGGCTCCTAGGATCCTATCTATAAAACATAGTGTATAACACTGTCAGGGCTCCTAGGAACCTATCTATAAAACATAGTGTATAACACTGTCAGGACTCCTAGGAACCTATCTATAAAACATAGTGTATGACACTGTCAGGGCTCCTAGGATCCTATCTATAAAACATAGTGTATAACACTGTCAGGGCTCCTAGGAACCTATCTATAATACATAGTGTATGACACTGTCAGGACTCCTAGGAACCTATCTATAATACATAGTGTATGACACTGTCAGGACTCCTAGGATCCTATCTATAAAAGATAGTGTATGACACTGTCTGGACTCCTAGGAACCTATCTATAATACATAGTGTATGACATTGTCAGGGCTCCTAGGAACCTATCTATAAAACATAGTGTATAACACTGTCAGGACTCCTAGGAACCTATCTATAATACATAGTGTATGACACTGTCAGGGCTCCTAGGAACCTATCTATAATACATAGTGTATAACACTGTCAGGGCTCCTAGGAACCTATCTATAATACATAGTGTATGACACTGTCAGGGCTCCTAGGAACCTATCTATAAAACATAGTGTATGACACTGTCAGGGCTCCTAGGAACCTATCTATAAAACATAGTGTATAACACTGTCAGGGCTCCTAGGAACCTATCTATAAAACATAGTGTAGAATACTGTCATGGCTCCTAGGAACCTATCTATAATACATAATGTATGACACTGTCAGGGCTCCTAGGAACCTATCTATAAAACATAGTGTATAACACTGTCAGGGCTCCTAGAAACCTATCTATAAAACATAGTGTATAACACTGTCAGGACTCCTAGGATCCTATCTATAAAAGAAAGTGTATGACACTGTCTGGACTCCTAGGAACCTATCTATAATACATAGTGTATGACATTGTCAGGGCTCCTAGGAACCTATCTATAAAACATAGTGTATAACACTGTCAGGACTCCTAGGAACCTATCTATAATACATAGTGTATGACACTGTCAGGGCTCCTAGGAACCTATCTATAATACATAGTGTATAACACTGTCAGGGCTCCTAGGAACCTATCTATAAAACAGAGTGTATGACACTGTCAGGGCTCCTAGGAACCTATCTATAAAACATAGTGTATGACACTGTCAGGGCTCCTAGGAACCTATCTATAAAACATAGTGTAGAATACTGTCATGGCTCCTAGGAACCTATCTATAATACATAATGTATGACACTGTCAGGGCTCCTAGGAACCTATCTATAAAACATAGTGTATGACACTGTCAGGACTCCTAGGAACCTATCTATAAAACATAGTGTATAACACTGTCAGGGCTCCTAGGAACCTATCTATAAAACATAGTGTATAACACTGTCAGGGCTCCTAGGAACCTCTCTATAAACATAAAACACTGTCAAGACCGGATAGCTCCAGATTTTTGTGGGCCCTTGGATAACAGAGCCTCAGTAGGTTTCTTTTGGAGCAACCTATGTGCCCTGTAGAAAAAAAAAAAAAATTGGGTGTTTTTGCTGAGGCGGACCTGCTGGAGTAGAGTGTAATACAGTCCATTCTATACAAGTAGATACAGCCTGTTCAGACATCAGAAAGTAAAGTACTGGATATAGAGCATCCATTTCCAGGCACCTGACCACATTGTCCTCACCTGCACACCCATCCTGATGATACCCCCAATTTAAAATATAGAATATAACCCTTTATAACGAATAATACCCCCAAGTGTATCTTCATAATAATAACTTCCCTGTATACCTTTTTAAGATAGTGGCCCTTATTATTATTGCCCCAGACATTTCCTAATTAAAAGATAAAAAAAAGAATTAGTGGAGTTGCAATACCCAGAACCGCCAGGATCATCTGTTTGAATGGACCGTGGTACCTGTGTAAGCGCCGTAACCCCTTCTCTGTTTATATAGTATCATACATCTCATAGCGGCCATGTCATATATCTACAGCCTCGCCCTATACACGTCTATGTGACTAGGCTGGAACTACATCTAATGGTCACTATAGGCAGACAGCGTGTGATATACACAGGTGCCATACAGCTAATCAGATGGTCACTTATCTCTTATTTGGAAGATAGATCATCAATAAAAATGAGCTGGAAAACTCCTTTTAGCAAGGGCTGCACTTAGTGTCAATGCCGTGGTGCAAAAAAACCCAAAATAAACAGCGTTGTACAGTTCCTGCAATGTGGATGGGATTCTAGCGAATGCACACACTGCGGAAAATTATCCCCAGTGTACATGCTGCAATTTCCAAAACTGGAGCACGTCCATTATTCCTACTGGCGGTTTCCCTATATTTATAACGGAAGCAAAAAGCTCACAGAGGAAACCTCTGCAAACCTTCTTTAGGGGGCCTTCACACGATGTAACGCAGCACTGATTCTTGCAAGATGTAAGAATCAGCGCTGCAAAACAGAATCCCATTGACTTCAACGTGTTCTGTTTAGCGCGCGTGACACATTGAAATCAATGGGTTAAAAAGCCTCCAATTTATTTCAATGTCTTAAGGGGCGTTAAACGGAACACATTGAAGTCAATGGGATTCTGTTTTGCAGCTCTGATTCTTACACGCGTTATCGTGTACTCACGAACCTGCAATTCGCCATCTCCTCTTCTTGGCGACCCGCGCTCTATGCGCAAGGTGCACGCATAGGACGTCTGTGTCTCGGCATAGGAGGCGTCCCGGATCATCAATGAAGTCTATGACGGGGCCTCATGGGGTGACACGGGCCTGACGTCACGTTCTGAGAAGGATCAGTGGAGACTCCTTACGACAAAACCTGCCTCAAAGGCTAGCAAAGTCTCCAATGCAGACGTGAACGCAGTCTTAGGCGATCCATCACACGAGATTAGCTCCAGCTCGAGCGCCTCACGTATCGTATCGCAAATGGAGCCTCGGCCCCTTTTCATTTTTGCCGAGTGCTTTCCGAAATAAATGCAATCATGTTATATTGAGCTGATACTTCTGTTATTGTTCTGTAAGTTAAGCCATTATAGTTCAGGGGGAAAATGTAAATGATAGATCCGACATTTCTCACTGTTTATTGGAGTACACTCCTATCGAAAAAACACAATGACTACAAAGAGCTCTCGTACAACAAGGGAAAATGTTCTATGCCGCCGCCGTGATTATAATGGCAAGTCGCTCGGTAAATATACATTTGTGTCAGAATTGGTTGGGAGTGACACATACGCATTAATATTTGATTGGAAAAAAATAGCTGTACGGAACGTACGACACTTAAGGCTAATGAAATATTTGACTGCTTACAAGCGAAATGTAAATGTCAAGGCCGCCCATAACGCCAAAGCTTTTGTTAGTTAAGGATTTTTTTTCTTTTTAGTGTAATTTCTATTGTACTTCAGCTGAATTACAATAGAGGGATCGGGACGTTGTAGCACCAGGTTCCGTTTCGCCGTTGAGAATGTAATAACCATAGGCTTCAATGCTGTGATATCGGATGTCCTCTAATGGCCTGCAAAACTAGAGACCCTCGGGAGATGCATGGTGGCCCTATGGGTAGGTACCCTGTTTCCTCGAAAATAAGACATCCCCCCCTTCACCTCCTGGACCACCTACAGCCAGCAGTCATGACTGCCAATTGCCCCCCTCTTCAGCCACTGCATAAGACATCCCCCAAAAATAAGACAGGTCCTATATTTCGGAAGAGAATTTAATATAAAACACTGTCTTATTTTCAGGGAAATGGGGTAGTATGGATCTTTACAGATATTTAGGGAGCACAATATTTATAGCACATGGAGCATGTGGACCAAGGGAATTCAAAACCCGTATAGCGATGGTGATGTGTCCAAGGCGTTGCACTACTAATCTCTGCAGGTGCCGTCACACAAGCATAGCAGCTGGACCTGGTGCTGGACCTGGTGCTGTTACTTTATGGGTGCACTCCTGCTATTCCTCCCCAACCAATCATGGTCACACAAACCTACTTAAAGTTTCTCTACTGTGCACCTGGTGCCTGAGCAATATAGGTTCACAGTAAAGGTTTATTTTTTTCCATTGTGCACACTTTAGGTTTTCTTGTGTATCAGCCTTTGGCCTGTTGCGGGTTCCATATTTGTCTGTTCATCCTGATCATCCTGATTCCTTTTACCAACCTTGTCATACCTGTGGCTACTGAACCCCCTGCTGCCTGTTCTGACCTTTTCGGTTGTCTATGAATGTTATCTGCCTGTCCACAAACTGGATGTCCATATTAGAATATTCTCCAATCTGATCTATAGTGTTAGAGTCCATAGTCTCTCTGGCTTTTGGCCAGTTGACTCCTATACCGTGACCATTCTAAAAGAGGTAACAACCTGGCAACCAAAAGCAAAATCAGCAAATCTATAGCAAGGTATAATATAGAAGCTAGGTCAAAATTGGTAGAGCTCAGGAGTTTCTAGCAGAAGAATGACAGTGTCAAAGCCAGGGTCAAGTCCAGGAGTTCACGGATAAAGCCAAATCAGTAGGAAAATCGCTAACTAGGAAAGCAAGCCAACATTAGTAGCCGGGGAATCAGGAAATAGGTAAGAACTGAGAACACAATCTAACCACAATAATAGGAGGTATCTGAGTAGTCTCAATGCTAGGTATAAATACCCCGCCTGAGCTCAGGATTGGATAACGAGGCAGCAATCGTTTCAATGTCTCAAGGCTGCAGACCAAGCCAGAGTTTGACTGGTAGGCACAACAACCTTAAAGCAACGGCTATAAGTAGTGATGCAGTGAAAAATAAGATGGCTACAAGTAAGATGACATATATCCCTAAATTTAAGGCATTGGTTCCATTGTCACTCTATTGTCACCCATGTAGACTTTTCTTACAAACTAAACATGATAGTTTTTGTATAGCATTGTGGCTGTACATTTATTTTTGGCATTCTGCAGCTAATATCGACCAAAAAATCTTAGTAAAGTTGCGCTGCCCAGATCGATACGCCAATATTCAATATTTGGCTGCAACATTAACATGGTGCGTTGCGTGCTCTGTACCGGCCGTGACTCTTGAATCCTCCATGTCGTCTATATTGTGGTACAATTAATTATTACATGGGACCGATTGATGGCAAAATCTGATCAATACGGATTAAGAAAAGCCGATACATGAGACAGAAAAATAACCGAAACCTTTACATTGTAACAATTCTGCCAAGGATAATATCATGGCGAATCATTCTGAATGGAATTTTATAAGGTGTAATTATTTTCTCATTTTGCTTCTTTTTTTCAGTTTTTTTCCTTGGTATTTCTTATTTCAATCTTATTTCAATTTTTATTATTACGGGGTTTTTTTTATTATTTTTCTTCTGTGTCGGTAGAATAGTTAGTAGCGGGCCTGTTATTCCGGAATGATACACGCTAGACATATCTGAGCTGTCGAAATTAAAAAGACAGGTGACAATATCAGTAGCAGGAATATCTTAGTAGACATTGATCTGGGGTTTATTAACTGCTCATGTATTAGCTGGGAGATATGACTATGTCACCGGGATCGGGCGCCGGGATCACTAACACTTGTCAAAACATTCTTACGTAATGTTTAATTGGATTCCATTTGCATGTCCCAAAATATTCTAGAAATGGTGCATTATTTACGGTTTATACAGCCCACACTGCCATGGCTCCGTGTACTGGAAATGATTAAATTGGTTTTCCAGGACTAAAATATTGATAATCTCTCCTTAGGGTGGGACATTAATGTTTGATGCGGGTCTGACTCCTGGCATCCCCTGCGTGAACGGGACTGAAGGCAATGCCAGGCACAGCTGCATCCTTCACTTCAACAGGCATCTATGTAGGTATCGGTATAACATATCCATGCGTAGTAAATGTATGTCATCCCCTTCTTTTTCTGGTATGACCGCCTTCTACAGTGTTGGCCAAAAGTATTGGCACCCCTGCAATTCTGTCAGATAATACTCATGTTCTTCCAGATAATGATTGCAAGCACAAACTCTTTGGTATTATCTTCATTTAATTTGTCTTCAATGGAAAACCACAAACAGAATTATCAAAAAGCCAAATTGGATATAATTCCACAGCAAACATAAAAAGGGGGTGGACAAAAGTATTGGCACTGTTTGAAAAATCATGTGATGCTTCTCTAATTTGTGTAATTAACAGCACCTGTTACTTACCTGAGGCACCTAACAGGTGGTGACAATAACTAAATCACACTTGCAGCCAGGTGAAATGGATTAACGTTGACTCCACCTCTGTCCTGTGTCCTTGTGTGACCACATTGAGCATGGAGAAAAGAAAGAAGACCAAAGAACTGTCTGAGGACTTGAGAAGCAAAATTGTGAGGAAGCATGAGCAATCTCAAGGCTACAAGTCCATCTCCAAAGACCTGAATGTTCCTGTGTCTACCGTGCGCAGTGTCATCAAGAAGTGTAAAGCCCATGGCACTGTGGCTAACCTCCCTAGATGTGGACGCAAAAGAAACATTGACGAGAGATTTCAATGCAAGATTGTGCGGATGGCGGATAAAGAACCGCGACTAACATCCAAACAAGTCCAAGCTGCCCTGCAGTCCGAGGGTACAACAGTGTCACCCCGTACTATCCAGTGTCAGCGTCTGAATGAGAAGGGACTGTATGGTAGGAGACCCAGGAAGACCCCACTTCTTACCCACAGACAGAAGCCAGGCTGGAGTTTGCCAAAACTTACCTGAGAAAGCCAAAACCGTTCTGGAAGAATGTTCTCTGGTCAGAGGAGACAAAAGTAGGAAAAGGCCTCAACATATAGATTACAGGGAAAAAGAGGCCTTCAAAGAGAAGAAGACGCCCCCTACAGTCAGACATGGCGGAGGTTCCCTGATGGTTTGGGGTTGCTTTGCTGCCTCTGGCACTGGACTGCTTGACCGTGTGCATGGCATTATGAAGTCTGAAGACGACCAACACATTGTGCAGCATCATGTAGGGCCCAGTGTGAGAAAGCGGGGTCTCCCTCAGAGGTCAGGGCTCTTCCAGCAGGACAAGGACCCAAAACACACTTCAGGTCAGCACTAGAAAATGGTGGTGAGAGAAAGCCCTGGAGACTTGTAAAGTGGCAGCAATGAGTCCAGCCCTGAATCCCATAGAACACCTGTGGGGGAGGGGGAGAGATCTCTTGGTGGCAGTTTGGAGAAGGCCCCCTTCACATCTCAGGGGGGACCGCGAGCAGTTTGCCAAAGAAGAAGGGTCTAAGATTCCAGCAGAGCCTTGTAAGAAACTCATTGCTGGTTAGCGGAAGCGGTTGTGCGCAGTTATTGTGTCTAAAGGTTGTGCTACCAAGTATTAGGCTGAGGGCGCCAATACTTCTGTCCGCACCAGTTTTGGAGTTTTGTGTAAAATGATCAATGATGTGACTTTTTTTTTCATTCTCTTTTGTGTTTTTTCATTGCAAATAAAATAACTGAAGATATTACCAAAGAGTTTGTGCTTGTAATCATTATCTGGGGGACAGCGAGGATTATCTGACAGAATTGCAGGGGGACCAATACTTTTGGCCAACACTGTATATCTGGTATGACCCTCTTCTTTATCTGGTGTGGCCCTCTAAGATGGATGACAGTAACAGACCCCGATAATGGTAGTGTGAAGTATAATAGTAGCAGCAATGGTTCGAATACACTTAACACGAAACTCTCGAAGTTCACTCACCACTACTGTAGAATCCTTTACATAGTTGGCCCCTGTTACATCTTTAGGGGTGACATTGCCTATTCTATTTTGGAGGTTACATTTAGAGATGAGCGAGTACTATTCGAAACTCCCGTTTTGAATAGCACGCATCCATAGGAATGAATGGACGCAGCCGGCATGCAGGGGGTTAAGCGGCTGGCCGCCGGCAAAGTCTACGTGGAGGCAGCTTCCATTCATTCTAATGGGTGCGTGCTATTCGAAACGGCTATTTTGAACAGTACTCGCTCATCTCTAGCTACATTGTATCCAGCCCTACCGTCTTCCAGTTTGGAAGGGATTCCTCTATCGCTCGGCAGCACGCGGGGGTATTGTCACACAAAAATGGAGGCCTGGTGGTAATTTTCTTGTGTTTATTCCCCGATCCTAATCAGTTGTCAATCACAAGCAGAAAACACGAGGCTTTTATTTCCCGTTTTTGAATCACGAGCTAATCTTATTTGATTTCATAAATATGCATGACGCCGACAGACATCTTGTGCCAAATGTAATCACTAGACTCATTCTAATAGGTTTGGAAATTGGTCGGATTCCTCCCGCGTTGATTTAATTGCGCGTCTGAATATGCACAATGACCCGCTCAACAGCCTCCAATTTTTTAGGAGATTGGCCCTTTGTGTTACATATCTATCGCACTTTACGTATGACAATGGCCCTCGTCTTACCGCTTCTCTTTGGTCACGTCGCTTCCCCCATTCGCAGTGACTTATTCCTTGACTTATGGTTTGCGTCTTGCGTTTCGCGCTCCTCCTTCTTCGAAGCGAGCGATGTTGATACGGTTTTAATTACAGAGCTGCTTAATTACTCAATAGGAACAAATGATCTATGGAGAGCCGGCCATTGTGACTCCCATGAAGGGAAAGCTACAAAGAAAAATAGACAATTAACAGACTCGTAATTTCGCTGTCTTCAGGTGACGTCGCCGAGGAAAGGTCAACGCATTTGTCAATGTTACTTGACTTGTAGAGAATATATATCATGACACAGGGAGGCTCGTCCCGCGGATATATCCCTCTCTGAATAATGATCCCATTGAGCGACATTACAATGTATAGGAAGGCTTTGTTCCCTATAGTAGGGGGCAGATATGTTAGGTCCGTATCATTAGTTATATATGGGATGATGCCCCCCCCCCACCCTCAATCCTAGAAGAAGGTTCAGCTGAGGTGTATATTATGATGTTCTGCAGCAGCTGAGGTGTGTATTATGATGTTCTGCACCAGCTGAGGTGTGTATTATGATGTTCTGCAGCAGCTGAGGTGTGTCATAAGAGGTTCTGCAGCGGCTGCGGTGTGTATTGTGAGGTTCTGCAGCAGCTGAGGTGTGTATTATGATGTTCTGCAGCGGCTGAGGTGTGTATTATGATGTTCTGCAGCGGCTGAGGTGTGTATTATGATGTTCTGCAGCAGCTGAGGTGTGTATGATGATGTTCTGCAGCAGCTGAGGTGTGTATTATGATGTTCTGCAGCAGCTGAGGTGTGTATTATGATGTTCTGCAGCAGCTGAGGTGTGTATAATGATGTTCTGCAGCAGCTGAGGTGTGTATGATGATGTTCTGCAGCAGCTGAGGTGTGTATTATGATGTTCTGCAGCAGCTGAGGTGTGTATTATGATGTTCTGCAGCAGCTGAGGTGTGTATAATGATGTTCTGCAGCGGCTGAGGTGTGTATTATGAGGTTCTGCAGCAGCTGAGGTGTGTATTATGATGTTCTGCAGCAGCTGAGGTGTGTATTATGATATTCTGCAGCAGCTGCGTTGTGTATTATGATGTTCTGCAGCAGCTGAGGTGTGTATAATGATGTTCTGCAGCAGCTGAGGTGTGTATTATGATGTTCTGCAGCAGCTGAGGTGTGTATTATGATGTTCTGCAGCATCTGAGGTGTGTATTATGATGTTCTGCAGCAGCTGAGGTGTGTCATAAGAGGTTCTGCAGCGGCTGCGGTGTGTATTATGATGTTCTGCAGCAGCTGAGGTGTGTATTATGATGTTCTGCAGCAGCTGAGGTGTGTATTATGATGTTCTGCAGCAGCTGAGGTGTGTATAATGATGTTCTGCAGCGGCTGAGGTGTGTATTATGATGTTCTGCAGCAGCTGAGGTGTGTATTATGATGTTCTGCAGCAGCTGAGGTGTGTATAATGATGTTCTGCAGCAGCTGAGGTGTGTATGATGATGTTCTGCAGCAGCTGAGGTGTGTATAATGATGTTCTGCAGCAGCTGAGGTGTGTATTATGATGTTCTGCAGCAGCTGAGGTGTGTATTATGATGTTCTGCAGCAGCTGAGGTGTGTATAATGATGTTCTGCAGCGGCTGAGGTGTGTATTATGATGTTCTGCAGCAGCTGAGGTGTGTATTATGATGTTCTGCAGCAGTTGAGGTGTGTATAATGATGTTCTGCAGCAGCTGAGGTGTGTATGATGATGTTCTGCAGCGGCTGAGGTGTGTATTATGATGTTCTGCAGCAGCTGAGGTGTGTATTATGATGTTCTGCAGCAGCTGAGGTGTGTATAATGATGTTCTGCAGCGGCTGAGGTGTGTATTATGAGGTTCTGCAGCAGCTGAGGTGTGTATTATGATGTTCTGCAGCAGCTGAGGTGTGTATAATGATGTTCTGCAGCAGCTGAGGTGTGTATTATGATGTTCTGCAGCAGCTGAGGTGTGTATTATGAGGTTCTGCAGCAGCTGAGGTGTGTATTATGATGTTCTGCAGCAGCTGAGATGTGTATTATGATGTTCTGCAGCAGCTGAGGTGTGTATTATGATGTTCTGCAGCAGCTGAGGTGTGTATTATGAGGTTCTGCAGCAGCTGAGGTGTGTATTATGATGTTCTGCAGCAGCTGAGATGTGTATTATGATGTGCAGCAGCTGAGATGTGTATTATGATGTGCAGCAGCTGAGATGTGTATTATGATGTTCTGCAGCAGCTGAGATGTGTATTATGATGTGCAGCAGCTGAGATGTGTATTATGATGTGCAGCAGCTGAGGTTTGTCATAGGAGGTTCTGCTACAGCAAAGTTGTGCATGATGTTCTGCAGCAGCTGTGGCACGTGTTATGAGGCTCTGTACCATAGTGAATGAATAATGGATGAATCTGGTGATGACCCTGCCAACAGTCCTCCCATCTCACGCTTTTTGGAAAGTTTTTAAAGTGGCACTAGCTGCAGATTTTGTTACAAGTTTCATACCTCCCAACTGTCCCGATTTCCGCGGGACAGTCACGATTTGGGTGACATGTCCCGCGGTCCCGGTTGGAGGGAGGTATGTCCCGATTTCAACTCAGATCTGCGTCCAGAGGACGCAGATCTGAGTTGAACACATATGCGGCTGAAGCAAGGAGCTGACACAGGTCAGCTCCTCGCTTTGCCGCTGCCTGCCTCTCTCCCTGACACACGCGGCTGAAGCTGCTCGCGTGCTCGCTTCGCCGCTGCGTCTCTCTCTCGCTTACACATGCGGCTGAAGCGAGGAGCTGACCTGTGTCAGCTCCTCGCTTCGCTGCTGCCGCCGGCTCCTGGCTTGTAGACGCGATGTACAAGCCAGGAGCCGGCGGCAGCGGCGAAGCGAGGAGCTGACACAGGTCAGCTCCTCGCTTCAGCCGCATGTGTCAGCGAGAGAGAGACGCAGCGGCGAAGCGAGCACGCGAGTAGCTTCAGCCGCGTGTGTCAGGGAGAGAGGCGGGCAGAGAGCGGCGAGGGAGCGGAGGAGAAGGTAAGTTTAATGTGGAGGTGGAACGTGAATCTGGGGGCAGATGAAGGAGAGGACGGCATGACACTGGGGGCAGAGATGGAGAGGACAGCATGACACTGGGGGCAGAGATGGAGGGACATGAGTCTGGGGGCAGAGATGGAGAGGACATGAATCTGGGGGCAGAGATGGGGGACATGAATCTGGGGGCAGAGATGGAGGGACAGGAATCTGGGGGCAGAGATGTGGGGACATGAATCTGGGGGCAGATATGGAGGGACATGAATCTGGGGGCAGAGATGGGGGGGACATGAATCTGGGGGCAGAGATGGAGTGGACATGAAACTGGGGGCAGAGATGGAGAGGACATGAATCTGGGGGCAGAGATGGGGGACATGAATCTGGGGGCAGAGATGGAGGGACAGGAATCTGGGGGCAGAGATGGAGGGACAGGAATCTGGGGGCAGAGATGTGGGACATGAATCTGGGGGCAGAGATGTGGGGACATGAATCTGGGGGCAGAGATGGAGGGACATGAATCTGGGGGCAGAGATGGAGGGACATGAATCTGGGGGCAGAGATGGAGGGACATGAATCTGGGGGCAGAGATGGAGGGACAGGAATCTGGAGGCAGAGATGGAGGGACAGGAATCTGGGGGCAGAGATGTGGGACATGAATCTGGGGGCAGAGATGGAGGGACATGAATCTGGGGGGCAGAGATGGAAGAGGGACATGAAACTGGGGGAAGATGAAGGGTGTATATGAAACTGGGGGAGAGATAGAGGGGGGACATATAATTTACGGGTGACTGTAGGAGGATTATACTGTGTGCGGGCACATGAAAAATTAACGAGTGGGCGGAGTCAACACAAAAGTGGGCGGGGCTAAATTTGCAAATTACATTTTGTCCCTCTTTCAGTTCTTCAAAAGTTGGGAGGTATGCAAGTTTGCAAAGTCACACACTGACGGTTTGCAACTTATACTCCATAAAAGTGGCGCAGAAGACTGAAGATTGTAAGTTCTGCTTAAAGAACTGGTGATCCTCACACCACCTTGTCTTAAAGACCTTGTGACTCCATATATGACGTCCATTACTGGTATATCACTACCTGGTGCCGTACACAGCACTTATATCAGTGACACTCAGGGGCAGGACATAGGGGTGTATAACGCACCTCTCCTGTCCCACACATAACATATATACAGTCCATGAGAGGTCAGCATACTTACCTACAGTCTCAAATCCTCTTGGTCTGTCCCAAATTTTTACAGGTAATCCTGCCCTGACAAAACCTACCCCACAGTGGAAATTTGGAGATGGTTCTGGATCAGGACTTAAAAGGGTTACACAACTTCCAAAAATGATCTGCAAATACACCCAGAGCAGTGCTAAATCCTCACTGTCCCCTTGTGCACCCTTTGCTTGGCTACTTCTTGCATCCCTGTTATTTACATGCAGTGACTCTGTGGACAAACTACATTTCCCATGATGCATCTGCCTGCTCTCTCTTTGCACCTCTTCCATCTCCACTCACCCCTGCTATGAAATCACAGGTCAATCCTACTGCTTGTGTTCCTATTCTCTCCCTGAGGACTGTGTTGTGCCACATTTCTTCTTCAGTCCATGTACCCTGTTTCCCCGAAAATAAGACAGTGTCTTATATTAAATTCTCTTCCAAAATATATGACCTGTCTTATTTTCTGGGAATGTCTTATGTTTCCTTAGTGGAGCGCCGGCATGACTGCTGGTTGTTGGTGGTCCAGGAGGTAAAGGGGGAGGGTTGTCTTATTTTTGGGGAAACAGGGTAGTACCATATATATGACCAGGTAATAAATCACTCTTCTATCTATGGTCAGTGTGAGTGGCTTCAAACAACAATGCTGCTATGAAATTTCAGTTGCTGGCTGAGCTGCTCACAGGGATGGATAGTGAGCTTGCAAACGAAACATCACAGCTGAGGTCAATAACCTGAAACTAAATCAGATAAACATCACAGAATATATATTAGGAAGTGTTTTGCAATGATGCATTCTGTTATTAACTGGATACCCCTTTCAATGCCCCAACTTTTACCAGCCAGAAGTTGGAGTCATTGACCCTCCTGAAAACTTTCGGAATCGGCGACCCAGGAGGAGGGCTGTAGTTGTGTGAACTTACCCAAAGCTGTTCCTTTACAATTATATTTCCATCAATACAAGTGAGAACAGTCACGGAAATGGTTTCTATATTTAGAAAATAAAATCAGCCAAAAGTAATCATTTTTATTCTTTCCAATTATCTAACTGAGATTCAAGATGTAAACAATAGAAAAAAAAAAAATCAGCGGGATGAATGCGCTTTATTCTCATGGAGGAAATGTCTTTGTCAGACTGATAATTTCCCTCCAATTACTGGAAGTGGAGACATGAGGCAGCCACAACAATGAGCCACCGCTTATGCTAAATCTACCGTAAGGGGACGGCGAAGAATAGAGAAGAACCTGATAATTGAGAGTTCACTTTAATGAATGTGATGGTAGGTAAATGTCACGATATGGAATGTAACCCAAGACAGATACAAATACATTCAACATGGCGGAGGGTAGCCTAGATCCGGCAATTAAGACCATAGGATAAAGGAATCCTTTCATGGCCGGGATTGTGGGATTTTCAAAAAATTCTCATCCATGGTCATAAACATTGGAGGTGAACCCATTGTTTTTGACAGGACCGGCTAACCATCTAAGAGAACTATTTTCCCTAATGGTAAATGTTCTAAGAAAGAAAGATTGGCTTGTAACATGTTCAGTTCTAAGTAGGAATATGTAAATTGGTGGAAAAGCGAAACTTGCTCTAGTGCCACCTCTGGGAAGGTAGTACCCTATAGATCAATGCCTGGTTTTCCTGAAACCTAATAATGTAATGTAGAAATAAAGCCAAATTAGAATATCTCCTCCACGATGAAGAGGACCCATCTGTAGACGACTTCTTTATCTGGGCCCAGACTTGGTCACAACATGTTTGTCCACATAACTAAAGATGGGCCTGAAGATTTGTTTCCTCCTGTGTTCAGACGAGTTTGGATCAGTCCAAACTTGTTCAGATAGAAGCGGAAGTGAATTTTTTAATACTCTGGGATCTTTCAGGCTCCAGGGTATAATAGGTGGAGGCCCAGGGGAGGTGACAATAACAAAAAATACTTATACTCTCCTTCCGTTACCTCTTTTGGGCCGTTTGGTGCTCTGTGTGTGCCTGCTTGCGTCCGGCGCTCTTCTGTGACATCTTGATGCTCGGCATACCCATGACCTTGGACACAGGACACCACACAAGAGTATTGCACACCACAAGTATGATGCCGTGAGGAGGCCCAAAACATGTAAGAGAAGAGTATAATTTTTAAAAAAATTTTTGTCCCCTCCCCCGGGCCTCACTCCAGTGCACCAGAGAATGGGGTGCTAAATTTACAATACATAGATTGCCAGCCATCAAAGGAGATCAAAGACGTTGCCAGGTAGTGTCTACTACCACGATAGCTACGCCAGTGACCCAATCTTTTTGTTCTCCGCGGAGATGAACCATCTTCCCAGGTGTCTAGCAGCTGCTTAGTTCCTTCCCGATCACACATGTGTATGAGATAGATCAGGTGGAATAGCTGAAGCAGTGATGGCGCTCCCATGATGGTTTCATACAGAGGCATGCAGAAATATTTGATGTCAGATACTGATCTGATGGAAAAAAAATCATGCTCCATTTTCAGAGGTGTAAAGAATATTTCAATACATACTGTGACCTAAAGAACCCTGAAGTCCATTTCTGGAAGTCGTGTACTTGGTCTAAACCGCAAAGACTCATACTCACCTTTCCTGAATTCCACCAAGGTGTCCAGTCTTCTTCCCTGGGCGTCCTTTGTATCTTCTGGCTATCTCCCTGTTGACAATACCACCATGTGACCACTAATGCCCAATCACAGATGACTGAGACCAATGACATCAAGTAGAGAGCCAGAAAACATTGAAGCACCTAAGCCTTGCAGTGCTGGAGTCTTGGGTTCGAATCCTGCCAAGGACAACATCTGCAAGGAGTTTGTATGTTCTCGCTGTGTTTGTGTGGGTTTCCTCCCATACTCCAAAGACATACTGATAGGGACTGTAGATTGCGAGCCCTAGGTGGGACAGTGACTGTCAATGTCTGTAAAGCGCTGCAGAATATGATGAGTATATACAGTAAGTAAGTATAATAAATAATAATAATAAGACAGCCAGGGTCAAAATCCAGATGGTGCAACAAAACCCAGGAAAGGTGAGTATAAGAAAAAATTTGCTCGATCACCGATTGGGATCTGATCTTTCCCGTTCCCGATCGCTCAACCCTAGTTACTTTATGTTTATGGAGTAGGGCTGAGCCAATCTTGAGATTTCAGGATCATTTTTAAAATCTCATTTTTGATCATTTTCCAGCCGATCCCGATCGTGAAATTTTCTCGATCACCGATTGGGATCCGGTCTTTCCTGATCCCGATCGCTCAACCCTATCCGGGACCTACAGTGTATAATAATATACACTCCCGGTTTAGGAAAAAAATCTTGCTAATATTTGCCAGGTTCTCCCATCGCTAATTTCTCCAATGCAGATGGCCCTTTGTTCATATCGACGGCCACATTTGTAAATCTTCGACCATCCCATGTCCCGGCTCAGTGAGGCACGTACACATCTATTTGCACTCAATTCCGTCTGCCCTACTCATCATCTCATCACTCGGTCAGCATTATTATCGTGACGGGCCACTTAGGTTGAAAACGTTTTAATGGCCGTCCAGCCCGCATTGTATATGGACACAATTAGTTTTCAGGCTATTTCGGAGCTGACTCCTATTTATTTACATATCAAAGCGAATAGCAACGCTCTCCAGCACATGAATGATACCTCTCCCGCCGGCAGAAAATGGCTAACCTCCGACGAGAGATCACATTTCACAGTTGCCAGCTGAGCAAAAAAGCACTCAAATCAATCGCTCTTCTATTTTTTTTCCCTTTGGTGGTCAGAAAGCGAGTTCTTTTCTAGCAATTATATCATGAAAGAAACAAAAAAACACTCAAAAGCCGTCAATGGCGATGACGATAATATCACCACCAAAGGCGCTGGGTTACGTTTACCTGTTATTTTTGGTTGTTGTTTTTGTGTCCTTCTCTTTGGTCCTGACTAGAGATGAGCGAGTAGTACTCGATCGAGTAGGTATTAGATCGAATACTACGGTATTCGAAATACTCGTACTCGATCGAGTACCACTCGCTGTTCGAATGTGAAAGTTCGATACAGAACCAGCATTGATTGGCCGAATGCTATACAGTTGGCCAATCAACGCTGGTTCTCCTCCTACCTTTAGAAGTCTTCTCCGTGCAGCTTCCCCGCGGCGTCTTCCGTCTCTTCAATCACTCTGCCAGGCACCAGGCCTGGGCAGAGCCGACTGTGTATGTCCGCTTGTAGTGCAGGCATGCGCAGTCGACTCTGCCCAGGCCCGATGCCTGGCAGAGTGAATTCAGAGCTGGAAGACGCCGCGGGGACGTTGCAAGGAGAAGACTAGAGATGAGCGAACAATAAAATGTTCGGGGTTTGAAATCCGATTCGAACAGCTGTTCGACTGTTCGGACGGGTTTCGAACCCCATTTTAGGCTATGGAGGGAAAAGCTCATTTCAGGGGTACACAACATTTGATCAAATTCTACTTACCAAGTCCATGAGTGAGGGTCGGGCTGGATTCTTCTCCCTGGGCAGCGTCCCCGCGTCCTCTTCCGGCCTTGAATTCACTCTGCCAGACATCGGGCCTGGGCAGAGCCGACTTCGCATGCCCGCACTACATGCCCGATGCCTGGCAGAGTGAATGCAGAGCCGGAAGAGGACGTGGGAACGCTGTGCAGGGAGAAGTCTTCTAAAGGTAGGAGAAGAACTAGCGTTGATTGGCAATGTATAGCATTCTGCCAATCAACGCTGGTTCTGCATCGAATCATAACTTCGAACAGCTAGTAGTACTCAATCGAGTATGAGTATTTCGAATACCGTAGTATTCGATCAAACACCTACTCGATCGAGTACTACTCACTCATCTCTAGAGAAGACTTCTCGGAGGATCCAGCCCGACCCTCACTCGTGGACTTGGTAAGTATAATTTGATCGAACGTTGCCTACCCCTGAAACGAACGTTTTCCCCCCATAGACTATAATAGGGTTCGATATTCGATTCAAGTAGTCCAATATTGAGGGGCTACTCAAAACGAATATCTCTCCTCGAACATTTTACTGTTCGCTCATCTCTAGTCCTGACGCCATTCATCGCACCGCATTACCCGGAGTGACTGAGGCTCTCTAAGCCGTTCCTGATTCATTATACGCTCCCTAGCAAGCGTTAGATCTTCTTCTCTTCCAGCCCAATAGATCTCACCGGACGACATCCGTTCTTTTTTTTTTTTTGGAAGGCTTCTACGTTTCTTTTTTGCAGTTAATAACCTTTGCCGAGCATCGCGCTACATTTACTGCGGAGAGCCTCGTGTATTAGTGAAAGATCAATATCCCTGCTAATAGCCTAAGATATATAAAACAGCTCAAAAAGTAACAAGGAGAAAATGAGAATGTTGTCGGAAAGAAGAATGACCGGCCGAGCCCCTAGACAAATGTCTTTAGCGATTTCTCCAGAGTTTTAGCAAACAGAGAGCAGACGGGGTCTTCTTCCGACAAGTCGTTCTCACAAAGGAGAATGGCATTGTTATTTCGCGAGCGTCCTGTACCGCTGACAACAATGCGCTTCCGTGAATCATGCCGAGCAGTTCAGGGTAACGGGTGGGAAAAAAAAAACATTCAGTCTATTTAGCCATAAAACTTTTTTGTTGCTGCAAATTTTTGTTATTTATAGGCCGTGTTGGACGCGTTTCGTCCTAGCGAGAGGCAAAGTCCTATAAAATAAAATGGTCAGCAAGCAATTTAGGTTGATTAAATTAAAAGAATGATGCTCTTCCCAGGATTAGGAGATGATATGGGCAAGTGCCAGAGTCTTTAAATCACTTCTACAAGCACAAGATGTTTTCCGGCTAAAGAGAATTGAATAGCGTCGTGTGAATAATTTTTGCTATTGATCCAGACAAACCTTACAGCTCCGGGCTTTTGAGAATATCGATACCATTGATATACAGTAACCAAATAAGTAACTAAGAAGTGTCACTTTCCCCTGAAAAAAACATTAAGAAACTCTTCTTTTCTTGTCTCTAGATGGTCGTTCTTGAGTTTTTACTCCCATGATGTTGGTTTCACTTCTACGGGGATGTGACAACTTGGAAATCTATAGTTTAGGCTGTAAATGTGAATACTGGAGCTCAACCCAATGGGGGACGGTATATCAAGAAACCAAAGAGTTCAGCAAGAGGAAGGCACTTCTTCATATCTATATGGTGCGATAGAATGAGAATTTCAGGGGCAACACAGTGGCTGAGTGGTTAGTCCTGAGTTCGAATCCCGTCAGGAACAACATCTGCAAGGAGTTGGTATGTTCTCCTCGTGTTTGCATGGATTTTTTCCCATACTTCAAAGACATACTGATAAGGAAAAATTTACATTTTGAGCCCTATATGGGGCTCACAATCTCCAAAAAAAAAAAAATTAGAGGTTGCAGGGGCCACAGTGGACCCTGCAACCTCTATAAAAAAAAAAAAAAGTTTAAGACTTTCGAGAAAGGGATGTAGGCACTAATATGGCAATGCATGTTTAAGGTACCATACCCATGGGGCAATCCAGACCAAAAGATCTGGTTCGTCCATTGGTCAGATTGCCCAGTCTGAATCTAGTCTGGAGATGGGACTTGTTGTATCATAGTGATCTATGCCTGCCTCCTTGTGTCTCTACTTTCCTGTACTGTAGACCCATAAGGAGACATGGACTGCCATCCTGGATCACTATGATGTGAGGAATCCCATCTCCTGACTAGGTGCCATTATATGGACCAGTTGGATTATCCCATGTGTATGGGGCTTGTAGGAGGATCCCTGTCCGGGACACTTGTCTACCAAAGAACCATCTGGGTGTAAGGTTCACATGACTTCTGGGTTCTGGAGGAAAGAGAAATTCAGTCTGAAAATCACATGACCTACCAGGGCCATTTTGTCACCTGTATCTGAAGATAAGTGCCAGATATGTGACCTTACCCTGCTTTATATGTCACTAGCCTCTGCCTGTGACTTCATCTGCATGTTGTTGGCGTTGATGATCTACCTACAGTATATTCAGCAAATTGCTGTCATCGATGGTTTGCCTGTTCCGGTGTTTCAGCAGCTCTCAAGCTGTCCTGCTGCTGAACGTGTTCCTCACACTGTCCCTGTGATTGTTCCAGCATCTCAACAGCTGGATGGTACGCCATATAATGAGTGTGTTGTTGATGTTGATGATCCGCTTGCTCCGGCGTTTCAGCAGCTGTCAAGCTGTCCTGCCGCTAAACTCATTCCTTGCACTGTGCTCGTGATTGTTCCGGCATCTCAGCATCTTGCTGGGACGCCATATAATGAGTGTGTTGTTGGAGTCAATGATCCACATGCTCCGGCATTTTGGCAGCTCTCAAGATAGCCTGCCGCTGAACTTGTTCCTCACGCTGTGCTTGTGATTTTTTCCGGCATCTCAGCAGCTCCCTGTGACACCATATAATGAGCGTGTTGTTGGTATAGATGATCCGCCTCAGATCAAATAATATGCAAATGCTTGTACACAATGGACTGAGGGTTAGCTGAGTGTTTACAAAGAGAGATAACAGACCTGGCTTTATCAGAAGCTGAGATAAGAGCAGTGTAATATAGTACGTGAACATAAATTCATAACATGAATGCCATGTCATTTGCTGGGATAAAAAGCAGCCGATTTTTTAATCGAGGTTACAAACTATCTATGTGCCAAATTTCATTCAAAGCCATTTTTGTGTGATCGAGGAACAAACATCCAAACACACAAATTCTCACATTTATAATATTAATAGGATTATACCCAGTACTAAGGTTCTCATGGAGTTGTCTAGAAAAAAAGTGACTCTGCAGGCCAGTCTGCAAATCACATGACCTTCCAGAAGTCCTTTTAGGTGGCTGCATAAGAAGATACGTGTGCAAGGTGTGTAAACCTATACTATACCTAGTACTAATGGGTAGGGTTGAGCCAATCTTGAGATTTCAGAATCGATTTTAAAATCCGATTTTCGATCATTTTCCAGCCAATCCCGATCATGAAATTTCCTCGATCGTAGATCGGGATCCGATCTTTCCCGATCCCAACTGTACTAATGGGCTAAACAACCATAATATGCATTGAAGTGTAGTTTAAAGATGCACAGAGAGTATTCCCATCTTAATGTGCAGTAGACCCCTGGAAAAACATATTTATAATGTCCCGAGCCAGGACATATCGATAATCCTATATCTTACCTAGGGATCATTATAGGATAGGGACATATTCACCAAATGCAAGAAAAAATGAAATGTAGATATAGCTTAAGGAATAAATACAGATAGCAGAAATGTGATTGCAATTTGTCTAAGCTCACCCTGATGTTCTGCTGTGCTGCGGTAATGGCGTCCATAACACTGTAGATGCAGATAAACCACTGTTGTCTTTTATGGACTTAGACTCTGGTCACATCTGTGTCTCATAATTTTTGAAGCCAAAAAGCTCTGCATTTACCACTGTCTGATGTTGAATTGATGAAAACCTTAATGTAACTCAGTGGACCCATTGTAAGCCAATAAGATTCATTGGGCGCCAGTGACCCAGCTCAGTTGTTGCTTTCTATCTAACTGGCCCTACAGATGTGAACCAAGCTTTATTCTTCCTTTTTTCTGCTTCTTTCTCCCTTTATTTTCTCTTTACTTCTCCTTTATTAAGAGATTTATTTTAGGTTGAATAAGTTCATCACAAATGGGAAGCAAAATTATTGGGATTGAACTTGAAATGTTTGGAAATTTTGGATTGAATTTGGTTCACTCATTTCTATCCTTCATTATCTTTCTCTCCCTTTCTGCCTGCTTTTCCATAGTTTTCCTCCTTTGTCTTCATTCTCCTAGCCTTCCCCATTTTTATTCTTCCACTTCTCCTGGATTCCCTGTCACTGCTCTTCTGATGGTTCTCTGGTCTCCATCGGTCTCTACGTCCTAGTCCCATCTCGTCACAGGTGGAAATACAAGGTACACAAGATACAAAATACAAAGCGGCTTTATTAGCATAACCGATGAAAAACATTTGGTATAGCCAAAGCAAAGAATGGTTGGGGTTGGAGAAGGGAGTGGCCTTGGGGTATGTGGTTTGGGGGTACGTGTGTCTTTGGGGTCTTGTCGTTCTTGTTTGGGACGTGTGGGTATGGGTGGGCAAAGAGTGGGTGGTTGATGGGGGGTTTAAAGGTCTTTGAGGTCTTTGGGTGGTGGGTGGTTGGGCTTAATAGTTTTTGGGGTCTCATCTTCCTCTTGTTTGGTGGCAGCTGGACACGTATTGGGCAGCGATCTCCACAGTGGCCTCTTCTTCTCCCAGTAGGATGTAGAGTTTCCTCTTCTCGTCTGCAGATATGAAGTCTGGGATGTGGATAGAGACTCTTTCAAAGTAGACGGCCCTCATAGCCGAGTATTTGGTGCAGTGTAGCAGGAAGTGGGCCTCGTCTTCCAGGGCCCCCTGGTCACAGTGTTGGCACAGTCTATTTTCCCGTGGCTTGTATGACTGCTTGTGCCGCCCCGTTTCAATTTTTAGATTGTGGGTGCTCAGTCTGCATTGGCTCAGGGTTTGTCTGTGTTTGGGGTGGGGTATTTTCTCCCCTTAGGTGGCCATGGTGTAGTTCCTTTGCAGAGATTGGTACACGTTGAGTTATTTATTTCGTACAAGGAAATGCCCCAAAATCTCGGTTCAGCCCATTCCTGGCTATGGGGTGTAGGGGTCGCTGCTGTGGTCAGTAATTGGTTGAGCGAGTATTTCCAGAAATTTTTTTATTTGCCAAGATGGGACTTGACATAGACCTCAAAGAACCATGTAAGAATCAGAATCCAGGGGACTGGCAAGGTCAGTCCTACATAGTACAATTTTTTTAGCTCATTCTGGCCCTAAAAATTTTCATCCTTCTGGAAACCCTTTTACCAACACGGAGCCAAAGCTTAAGACAATCTTAAAATGTACCCAGTAGTGTCACAAATATTCCCGGCCATATTGGTGAGGAATGGTTGGAGATGACTGAGAGATACCGTAGGTGTAATTCACCTTTTATACCGTAATTTCTACATTTCTCTTCACAGGCCATCGTATATCTCGACACAATATAGTTGATCCAAAGATTTCTAACCGGTTTAAGATGAATGATGTAAAAGATATGAGAGATTGACTTCATAAGGCTTCCGGACTTAAAACGTTTCAAGACAGGATAATGGTTGGATGTAATATCTGCAAACTTAGACTTTGATAAAGATATTAACTAAAGATTTAGGTTTCTTTAACTTTGCTCTCGGCTTTTGACGGCCCGATGAATGAAAAGAGGAATTTATTATCCTTATATTCAATGTGCATGAAATTTGTATAGAATGGAGGAGTATCAGACATGGAGGATGCTAACCGTTTCCAGAAGAAAGACCTTCAAAGTCGACGGGATATAAAGGAGACTGAAGATACTGTAGATTGTTAAAGGATTGATCCTCTAATAGATATTGTATAAATTCAAGGTAATGGAGGTTGTCACACCCTCCGAGGCTCAAAACCTTAAAGAAGTTCTTAGGAATCTTGAGTCGTCGGATTTTTCCTTTTGTGATATAACTAGGAAGAATCATTATTCGGAGACCTAGAGTTGGCTTGTTAGAAGTGAAGTCTATCATTGGCCACTTACGAGGACTTAAAGAGGAAGTATCGGGAGCTTTGTTTTAAATACATGTTCTGGCGTTTTTTTTTCATGAGATATTTTTGGGCTAGTCATGTGATCAGAGCCAGCACCGGCTCGGGGCTACTTCATCTCCTCACTCCTCATCTGTTACCAGCACTAGTTACCTACGCTATGGGGAATGGCTTTACTATAGTCTGCCACCCCCTATAGCACAAGATACTCCTTGTGAAAATGAGAAAGGAGGGAGGAGATGGGGCGACTCCAGGGACATTGTTGGTTCTGATCACGTAAACCAGTATTGGAATCAACCCAGCATAAAAAAAAATCCTGGATCGTGTAAGTACAATAAAACTCCCTGGATAACCCCTTTAACTTTTGTGTATAACTAGTATGGCAGTGCCAGGAGGATCCAAGGTGGTGGGGTAAAGGATATTATATAATGAGCAGGTTTACTATAGGTATACAGTTTTTTTAGTTAAGATACTGTATGAAATTTAATATATACATTAGAAGTTTGGAAATAGTTACATTGGTTTGTATCATGAGGACATGTTGGATATCATTAAAGGGGTTTTCCTGGATTTATTGAATACCCATTAATGGCATATGTAAAGTTGAGGGTCCAACAACTCATTCCAGTAGTTCAGTCTAATTAAAGTAAAGCTGCAGTAACCAAGCGTGACCACTAAACCTAGTAGTGTGTTGTTCTTCCAGCCCAAGTACTGTGATCAGCTGATCGATGTGGATGCCAAACGTTGGACTCCATCGATCAGCTAGATCAGTCAACAATCATAATGCCCACCAGTGTGCCCTTCCATACATGTCCTCTTTTCTTGACTGGTGTTCATCCTTAATTTTTCTCTCGAGATTTCCTAAAATCTATTGGGTTATTCGTTTTTTCCAACCAGTCCATCGTTCACCTCTAATCTCAGGAAAGCTCAAGCCAAGAGGAAAGGACATAGATTGAAAACAGATAACACGTATGACAAGTGCGAACCCAAGGCTCTTCCATTGGGGGTCCGATGGTGTGTTCTGCACAAGTCTTATCCTGCTCAAGGAAATCGGAATGGAACTCTCCATTGAAGTTGATGGAGCACAGAAGGCGCTCAGATGTTATCCAAGTGTCATCCCATTGTCTTCTGTTAAAAAAGGACCTTACTTGGCCATGTACATGTGACCTATGGCATGCTTCTTAGCCTTTAAAACACAGACCAGATTTGGCCCATATTTCCCAGACTGAACACTGAGCAGGGATCGGGACTCCAAGCATCACAGTGATCTACAGTTTGATGCTAGGGCTTCTGCCTCCCTGCAGGTCTACTGTCCTATACCGAAAACATTCAGAAAGTATGGGATAGTAGACCTGTACAGAGATGCAAACCTTTATCATCATAGGTCATTATGATACCTGCAGTCTAGGTCATGGGTCCAGGAAATACTGCCAACATCCTTTCTGAAATTCACGAATCAAATTGCTACATTTTGTTACATTACGTCACCTATGAGATGGTGAAAGTATTAATACCATGACCCATACTAAGCCTTCGTTGGGAATATTCTGTTCTAGGCATTGAGGACATTTTTTCTCCCCAATATCATTTATCCTCCACTCTCTCCACAGTATATATATATATAAAAAGTAAAATTGATCAAAGATTTTCTGTCCGTTGTTATTCCATTTTTTTCTTCGTTTTAATGAGATTCTATATTGCTAGGTTATTCGGGGTCATCCTCCAGACGGAATACAAACTATAAATGTAAATTCTTCAAAATGTCATATAAAGTAATTGCGTTCACGTCGGCAAAGTACAGAATTTATAGTGCACTATACCTTGGGAGTTTGTTGTGTCACATTGACTATTGAAAAATAACAGATGGCCATATTAGTATTGGCTTTGAAACTTAGAATCAGAAGGTCAATAAAATTAAATTGGAAAGAAAGTAATAATTGAAAACAAAAAAACAAAAAAAAATACAGGATGGCTATAAATATGAGACGGTGATCGCAGTAATTTCGGGGTAATGTTTGACACGTTTGACATTTTGTTTCCTGTAGATTTGATTCAGTACGTCTTTTTTTTTTTTCTGAAGCGTCGGAAAGTTCATTCTAGAAAAAAAAAAAGGTGATAAAATGTAATTAAAAATACATTTCTAAATGTTTTAATAGAACGTTGTAATAGTACATAGAACATGACAACCAATCGGGATTGGAAAAGATCGGATTCCGATCGGCGATCGAGTAAATTTCACAATCGTGATCGGCATTCCAATCCCAATCTTTTCTGGCGGGATCGAGTTCAGAGGTTATCTCAAGATCGGCTCAGGAAAGATCGGATGCAAGCAAATTTCATGATCGGGATCGGCTGGAAAATTATCGAAAATTTAATTTTAAAACCGATCCTGAAATTTCAAGATCGGCTCAACCCTAAATCTACAGATAATATAACCAAAAGAAATTTCGGTACATAAAAAAAATTGCTCAAATTGAAGAACTGAAGATGCGCCAAATTTTCCAAAATGTTTTAGAATTGACACAATCTAGTAATAGCTAAACATTTCCAACACTTTATATTGGCTTACCAAAAATATGGCACACACCAGTAATAACTTCGGCACATCTTACTGTCCAACATCGTCACGCTCCTTTTTCCGATGTTTTTGAAGAGAGTCCAATAAGACAAAAATATTTCTGGTTTTTGGTGCAAGTCAAGAATTAATTTGCAGAAATTGATTTGCACCAAAAAGAGCACCGGTAATATAAAGGGGTTGTGTGGCCCGGGAACAAAATTTAGTAAAGGATGAAGATATGTCACCACCAAAGAGAATAGACCCCTGGAACAAAAAATGCTTCTCTCATAGCTAGTTACCCTGCGTTACTCATCTTCTGTGTCAAGAGACGAAATAGAATAAAGACACAATTGTAAGAAGGGACAAAAGTAAAAGTTGTGAAAAGAAAACCTAAAAAATAAAGGGGAGAAGAATGGGTTTATTCCATTTTTTTTCACATGAATTCAAAAAATTTCAATTGGATTTGATTATAGATGGGGAAACCTCACAAGATTCTCTTTGTTTTGGCTTTGGATGGCTCAAGTCCCTAATTGGTTTGAGAATGAACAAGTTTGGATAAAAGCAGAAGCGAAACTTGGATCTCTTCATACACCAGAGTATAATAAGTGGAGGTCCAGGAGACGCGTAAAAGTTACGTTCCCTTGCCTCTTTTGGGCATCCTCATAGTGTCCAATGCTCTCTTTCAATCTCCTCAGTGATGTCACGCTCCCGGGGTCAAGGTTCAGGTTGGGCCTATGGGTTGTTGAGCTTCATAGCACATGGTGTTACCAGAAGAATGGCAGAAGCAGAGGCCCAAATGAGGTCAAGGAAGTTGAGTGTGAATGTTTTTTATTTTTTTCACCTTCTCTGGGCCTCCACCTATTATTCTCTGTGGTCTGAAGAGATCCCAAACTATAAACATGTCACAGTGGTCATTTGAATTCATCCAAGACTAAACTCAAATTGTTAACTTAGTTAAAACAAAATAATAATAATAATAATAATAATTATTATTATTATTATTATTATTATTATTATTATTATTATTATTATTAAAAATTTGGATATTTGGGTGAAACCTGACTCATACCATCTCTAGATATGAAAATATCTATACCCCATCATAAGGTCACAGTACCATCTCTGTATGTGATCATGGTATACACACCCCAAGGTGTCCTCTCTTGGGTTGAGCCGATCTTCAGATTTCAGATTCATATCTAAAATCCTATTTTCGATAATTTTCCAGCCGATCTCAATCGCGATCATGAAATTTGCTCGATTGCCGATAGGGATCCAATCTTTCCCGATCGCTCAACCCTAGTTACTTTATGTTTATGGAGTAGGGTTGAGCTGATCTTGAGATTTCAGGATCGTATCTAAATTCTGATTTTCGATCATTTTCCAGCCGATCACAATGGTGAAATTTGCTCAATCACCGATCCCGATCTTTCCCAATCTTGATCGCTCAACCCTGGTCCTCTCCTAGATGAGACTACACTAAATTGTTCTAAAACATAATCCAAGGCTCAGGCATCAGTCTCAACACTTTTGGCCATGACCGTACTTTTTTCCTTTCACCCATAGAATTGGCTACAGAAGTAGCCAACAAGTTCAATCAACCCTTGAATCTTAATCTCTCTCTTAGGATCTTAGGCTCTCAGATCTTAGAATTTAGGATGACCTGCGCTCATGGAAAACAATATTGGATGTTTCACTTTGGATAAGCGCAGGTCGCCCTAACCAGAAGGGGAATGAAATGCTAGAACATTCTAAAATGGTAATAACTATAGACGAGGTTCGATATTCGTTTCGAGTAGCCCCTCAATATTCGACTACTCGAATCGAATATCGAACCCTATTATACTCTATGGGGGGGGAAATGCTCGTTTCAGGGGTAGGCAACATTCGATCAAATTATACTTACCAAGTCCACGAGTGAGGGTCAGGCTGGATCCTCCGAGCAGTCTTCTCCGTGCAGCGTCTTCCAGCTCTTCATTGACTCTGCCCAGGCCCGATGCCTGGCAGAGTGAATTCAGAGCCGGAAGACGCCGCGGGGAAGCTGCACGGAGAAGACTTCTAAAGGTAGGAGAAGAACCAGCATATAGCACTGTATAGCATTCGGCCAATCAACGCTGGTTCTGCATCGAACTTTTACATTCGAACAGCGAGTGGTACTGGATCGAGTACGAGTATTTCGAATACCGTAGTATTCAATATAATACCTACTCGATCGAGTACTACTTGCTCATCTCTAGTCATAACCATCCTTAGTAATATCAGTCCGAGTAGCGCTCCCATATTCCTTGTCATTGCGTATACCGTGATGACTTCGCCATAGGCTGTGGCGTGCGCAGCCCTTACAATGACGGAGACTCGTGTTTGTCTTTATTTCTTCCTTTTATTTTACAAGTAGAGAGCAAAAAAAGTTCATTTTTCATATTTAGCGAGCAACTTTGTATAACAGAATGGAAAAAAAAAATGTATTATTTAGCACGCCGTTGTTCGTTTGCATATTCTTTGAGTATATTATCTGTGTTTTAACAGCGTATTAAAATTTTAATGAGATGATGCAAAGTTAATGTATTATAGGCTGTTGATCTGAAATTCTTTTATTAGTGCATAAAATGAGTATCGGATAAACATACAAAATGGAGCTTATGAATAATTCTATCAGCAATAACATTTGCCAAAATACACATAATCACCACCCATCATTGCCGCTAATCTGTTACCCTGATTCATGTGACTGTAGAAGCAGCAAAAGTTATTGTAGAGAAGTGAGAAAGCAAGAAATTGCGCAGTTCTCCTCCGCCGTATTGTAACTAATTATGTTTATTGTCCTATTTGTAGGATGTTGTTCTTTCTATATATTAATGTGGTGTATCCGAGCGTCGTATGGGAACAATCTGCGCTTTATGGATTCTATTACCTTAGCGTATCTCATCATGACATTACTTACAAAGAAACCTATTTATTATAATCCCAGGTAGAGGTGGCGGGCGCCGTCATAAAGATGGACCCCAGTGTTATGGGATAGATTTTATGGGTTTATCTACTTTACTGCCTGCAGTTAATATTTGTTAGGATTATGTTCTCCGGGAAGAAATTATTACATGATGTTTATACAAGATGTAGACATCAGGTCGCCAAGCACATGACAACTTGAGATAGGATGACTATGACCATGGAGGCAATTGGCGGGAGCCTCATGGGGTTTTTTGCCTTCCCCTGGGTCAACACTGTAGGGGGTTGTAGGGTTATAGGTTGGACTTGATGGGCTGATGTCTTCATCCAACCTCATCTACTATGTAACTATGTGTTTTGGGGGTCAAACGCACACTTCTTCCCTCCAACATCATCGGGAGTGAATCAGGAGCCCCCCATAACCGTTATATGGTCAGCCAAAACAGCCATTTCAACCCATAGACCTCCGATGTGTATGACCATCTGGGCACTTTGCAGTGTTATATTTAACAATAACTGTGTTGGGCGAACTGGTTCGGAATGAGTCTGGTTCGTTACAAATGATACAAATATTACAAATTAGACAAATTTTTGATTCTATCAAACTCAACCAAATTTTTGCATTATGCTTCCAATGAATTCAACAAAACGGTCACCAGTTAGTTGGCATTTTGAAGTCCATTTTGGAACATGTCAGGGAATATTGATGTCATCGCACTTTGACATTACAGTGTCATCGTGTGTGCTGTAGCTTCGAGTCACGATTACGTTGACACCTCCCATATGACCATTAAGATCTCTGATTTTTTTAGGGGCCAGAGAGGACAACCATGAAGACGTCTGGACCACCGGAGGAAGCAGCAGCAGAGCCCGGGTAAGGTTTGTTTTGTTTTTTTACTAGATCTTTCCTGGCCTCGGGTTATTATTCTGGAGTCTACAGAAACCCCGTAGGATCAAGATTAACTTTACGCCACATTTCTGGGACGGTCTGAAAAGATATTTCCTGGCGAGTCTCAAAGAATCTTGTGAGATTCACCCAGCACTAAACCAGAATATTCTACTATACAGATATACAATGTTACAATGTTACAATGATTCTTCTACATTCAGTATACGTCAAGGCTTATCCTATAGAATCATAAAAATTTCATCTACTTTGATTTTCTTCGCGTTGACCATTGGGCTCTCTTGGTTTTTGACCATTTTTACATACATCTAATGACGGCTTCTATCTGACAAGGATTTTCTCGCTGTACTTTTCTTACATCTCATAATGCCATCTCTACAATTACCTTTCTCTGTTTGGACAGTTCGGCCGCACAGTCACTAATGAGAATTTACTGAACAAACCGAGACAGAAATTATGGACTATTCCAAAGAGGAAAGTTTCTCCAGCCTCCGAATCAAATACCAATAAGCCAGTAACCTGCAGCTCTCAGCAAATGTACCGAGCACTCCATGGCTTCATTTACTATCTTTAACCCTTTACTTCCGTGAGACATTGGAGTTTTCATCTTCAACTTTTTGTAAAAACATTTGGAAACAATGTCTCGCCAAAAGTAAAAGGAGAAACATTAGTTACTATAAATTACCAAGTTTTTTCGGCGGTGTTTACACCATGTGCAGTGGCATACCTAGGAATGGCAGGGCCCCTTCCCCCTAAAGACCCTGATCAAATGTCTCCCCCACCACCACCACCACTTTCCTGCACACTCACTATTATGGCCCATAGTGGCCCCTGTACACAGTATTATACCCTATAGTGGCCCCTGTACACAGTATTATACCCTATAGTGGCCCCTGTACACAGTATTATACCCTATAGTGGCCCCTGCACACAGTATTATGTCCCATAGTGGACCCTTTGCACAGCATTATGCCCCATAGTGGCCCCTGTACAAAGTATTATGCCCCATAGTGGCCCCTGCACACAGTATTATGTCCCATAGTGGCCTCTGCACACAGTATTATTCCCCCATAGTGGCCCCTGCACACAGTATTATACCCCATAGTGGCCCCTGCACACAGTATTATCCCCCATAGTGGCACCTGCACACAGTATTATTCCCCCATAGTGGACCCTGTACAAAGTATTATACCCCATAGTGGCCCCTGCACACAGTATTATACCCCATAGTGGCCCCTGCACACAGTATTATGCCCCATAGTGGCCCCTGTACACAGTATTATACCCTATAGTGGCCCCTGCACATAGTATTATGTCCCATAGTGGCCCCTGCACAGAGTATTATGTCCCATAGTGGCCCTGCACACAGTATTATGTCCCATAGTGGCCCCTGCACACAGTATTATGCCCCATAGTGGCCCCTGCACACAGTATTATGTCCCATAGTGGCCCCTGTACACAGTATTATGCCCCATAGTGGTCCCTGCACACAGTATTATACCCCATAGTGGCCCCTGCACACAGTATTATACTCCATAGTGGCCCCTGAACACAGTATTATGCCCCATAGTGGCCCCTGTACACAGTATTATGCCCCATAGTGGTCCCTGCACACAGTATTATGTCCCATAGTGGCCCCTGCACATACAGTATTATACCCCATAGTGGACCCTGCACACAGTATTATGTCCCCATAGTAGACCCTGCACACAGTATTATGCCCCATAGTGGCCCCTTTGCACAGTATTATGCCCCATAGTGGCCCCTTTGCACAGTATTGTGCCCCATAGAGGACCCTGCACACAGTATTGTGCCCCATAGTGGACCCTGCACACAGTATTATGCCCCATATTGGCCCCTGTACACAGTATTATGTACTGTAATACATAATACTGTAATAAGTTTGCTGCCTGTGGAAGAAGGGGTTACAGCACTGAATGTTGCATTGTAACCCCTTCTTCTCCAGGCAGCAGAAAGAGCAGCAGGCAGATTCCAGCATAGTACTGTGTGCTGACAGCCTGCCCTGAACACATGGGTTATATTGACCAGTCTGCACCCTTCAGAAGACGTCGCTGCTGCTCTTCTCACTGCATAAGTTGAAGCCCACGCCACTCCCTTATTGCCAGGATGCACACTGAGGCTCTCCCCCGCCCGGAACCTGACAACTTACGTGGCCTCGGGCCTCAAAAAGTAAATTTTATTTTTTATTTCTTTTTTGGTGTATTAACTAGCGAGGTTAACACTCAAGGTTAACACATTCCATATCCACAGGATAGGGGATGTTTCTGATCAGTGGAGGTGTCACTGCTGGGATCCCTTTATAAGAAAAAAGTCATCCCATGATGTTCATTGGTTGCAGCAGCAGATCAGTCCTATTAGGGCCAGTTCACACGGAGTTAATGCACTCGCATTCTGGCATGTATACACGTGTCAGAATGTGAGCGCTCAAAACAGATCCCATTCATTTCAATGGGTCGTTACGGGCGTATAACGCGTAATTTTGTGAAAATTTTGTAAAATTACGTGCTTGTAACGACCCATTGAAATGAATGTGATTCTGTTTTGAGCGCTCACATTCTGACACGTGTAGACGTGCCAGAATGCGCGCCCGTTAACTCAGTGTGAACTGGCCCTTAAAGGGAATGGTACTGAGATGTAATACCAAGCATAACCACTATGCAATGTGTGGCGCTGTGCTTGATATTCAGTGAAGAACCAGCTGATTGGTTGGTAAATTGGGTGTTGGACCCCCAGCAATCACAAATTCATGCCCCGTCCTAAGAATAGGTCAGAGGTCCCAAAAACCCCTTTAAGGGCATAGGCAGAATAACTTCTAGCCACATTGCTTTCGGTTTTGCAAAAATAAGTGTTCTTCCCAAAATATATATCGGCAAGGTAAGTAACTGGACAATACAGTGGAGAAAATGGTGTCCGCTAATAGGGGAAGTCGAAATGTTCTCCTTGGAGAGGGGGCTATACTTTAATAATCTCTATGGAAATGAAGGTGAGTTACGTTCAGAGTCTCGCTTTATGGCAATATCAGAATAACGGGTCATAATCATTGAAATTAGAGACATCGTAACTTTTTATACAGAACTTGAGGCCCAACATAATGATCAATATCTATGAGAGCGCAGAACTTCTGGGAGTCGCCGCGACCTAAATGTGTTGAGCTGCGAGACCGAGACAAAATACAAATGTCCTTAATTATGATTTCAGGTGAACATTTGCACACACTTAGAATACAGTCTCAAGGATTTCTGTCCCTCAAGAAGAATGTTAATCTGAGAAGATTCGGATGGAGATCTGTGACCTTATATTAGGAGGGTCACCTTCCTGCAGGCTAATAAATCCACATGGGCAGAGAAGTGACAGGTGTCTTCACATAGTCACAAGGAAAATGCCAAAAAGCCTTCGTCTCCTCTATCTCCTGCATAGGAAGGCAATTTAAAGGGATTTTATAGTGTGGAATTAAAGTAACCCTTTAATTTTTTTCATTATCTGTACAGATGAGCGAGTAGTGAAATATTCGAGATTCGTTTCGAATAGAGCCTCAATATTCGACTTACGCGATCGAATATTGAATCCCATTATAGTCTATGGGAAAAAATGCTCGTTTCAGGGGAAACCACTATTCAACTAAAGGAGAGTCACGAAGTCCACGAGTAGCAGGAGGAGAGTGTTTAGGAGGAGCAAAGTGCAGTTAAAGCACACGGACCCCATAGACTATAACGGGTCCGTGTGCTTGCAGCGCACTGCCCGCACAAATTATTCATGCGGGCAGTGCGCGGCAAGCACAAGGATCCCAATATAATCTGTGGGGTCCGTGCACTTTACCTGCACAGCGCTTGCAGTTGCGCTGATATTCCATTCGGGGGGTCCTCCTGCGGACTCCTTCCAGACGGGAGGCAAGCGTTAATGTGAACCGGCCCTTACTCGTCCTGCAGAACCAGCATTGATTGGCCGAATGCTATACAGTGTATATACTCTATATATACTGAATGCTATACACTGTATATACACTGTATAGCATTCGGCAAATCAACGCTGGTTGCTGGATGCTGTAAGCCTTGATTCCCAACCTATAGCTGTCATTATCTTCCGATCATGTGATTGAGGTTGACATTGAAATTACATAAATTACTTTTCAGGGTAATGTGGGCCCATTCAATTTTGACCAAAATTATTTGGTTCTATTAGGATCTGACCCCCAATTGAGTAATTCTGGTCCATATAGAGGATTGTCACAGGTTTGTTGCACAAATAATGATGCTGTTTTTGTGGCCAGCACATGAATTTGTTTTCAGATGGATAAACTCTCCCTCATCATCCTGATGGCCATGGCGAAATTAAACAGGAACACTTCAGTAAAAATGACTCTCCATAGACGTTGCATATTACTTCTAGTGATGAATTTGACGCCGGCGCCATACGTGACAGCTGAAGAAAGAGACAAGCTATTCCCGATATGACATTGAGGAAACTAAATGATAAATGCGGCACCGAAACTGATGGACAATGCGCCCAAACCGCGAACAAATCGCCCTAATTCACATCACAAAGTTTTCATTGTTTAAATACATTATTTCCTATAACGAAATATTAAGCCAAAGACTTAGAAGTGCCAAGAAAGTCAGGAAATGCTGAATGAGGCTTATCTGTTGTAGAAATGTTGGAAAAGGAGCTGGAAGTCATAAATCATCCGTCACTTTTTTTTCTGTACATCATTAGGGCTGCATTCACAGATAAGGAGAAGTTGGCGGCCAATCAAGGTCACCTATGGACATGGGCTGTAATAGGCTGAAGTGATGACTATACTGTACGTATCGGTGCCATTTATAAACATTTGGGTGAAGAAGATATTAGTAGAGTAGAAAAATTTAGACATGGAATCTGGAGATGTTCCTTGAATTCCAACCTCAATGACTTACGCCATTTCCAAAGCCATTCAAGATGGCGTCTGGTAGAAGAATAATTACATAAACCTTCGGTCAAGAAGGACATTATATTTCCATAGTCTACATGGATAGTATTGACCTACTATATACAGTATATCCTTGTATAAAGCTGAGGGTGTTTTTGTCATTAGCCAAAGCAAGTTTGGGCAGATGTCATGGCCCACAAGGTTTATGCAACTCTATTGCCTAAGGGTTTGCTTATACCTAAACTCAACCCTGAATGAAGCCATATGTATGTTTATACTATATACGTCTGCAGGAGAATGTAGGGAATTTGTATCATGACTAGAGATGAGTGAGTAGTGTTCGATTGAGTAGGTGTTCGATCGAATACTACGGTATTCGAAATACTCGTACTCGATCGAACACTACTAGCTGTTCGAAGTTGAAGGTTCGATGCAGAACCAGCGTTGATTGGCAGAATGCTATACATTCTGCCAATCAATGCTGGTTCTTCTCTTACCTTTAGAAGTCTTCAACGTGCAGCTTCCCCGCGGCGTCTTCCGGCTGGAATTCACTCTGCCTAGGCATCCGGGGTAGGCAGAGCCAACTGCGCATGCGTGGGCATGCCCTCGCATGCGCAGACGGCTCTGCTCAGGCGTCGGGCCGGGCAGAGCCGACCGCGCATGCGCAGTCGGCTCTGCCTAGGCCCCGATACCTAGGCAGAGTGAAGACGCAGTGCCGCACCTCCCATGAGGCGACCTGAAGCGAGCGCTTCAGGCGGCACTATGCCAGGGCCTCAGGGAGGGCGGCATTCTTGCTAACCTAAGCCAGTCCAGGACAAGCTGTCCTGGACTGGCTTATCACCGAACGGTGGTTTGGGGAGGCCACTGGAGCAGCGCTGCTCCAGTAGCCTCCCCTCACGCTCAGGCACAGAGCAGGCAGTCTCCGGGCCTACTCTCTGCCGGCGAACGGGGCTAAGCCCTGCCCCCTTCACACGACCACGCCCCCGATCCGTCGGCCACGCCCCCGATCCGCCCCCTCCTCTGGCGGGGGGGGGGGGCGGCTTTCTGCAGTTAGCCTCGGGCGGCGAAAGGAGCAGGCTCAACCCTGTGAAGACGCCGCAGGGGCGCTGCGCCGGGAGAAGACTTTAAGGGGAATCCAGCCCGACCGTCACTCGTGGACTTGGTAAGTATAATTTAATCGAATTTTGTGTACCCCTGAAACGAGCATTTCCCCCCATAGACTATAATGGGGTTCGAAATCTGTTTGAAAAGCTGAACAGTGTGACATTTTAGTGTTCACTCATCTCTAATCATGACCAATTTTGGTCCTGAACAAAAGGGTGGACACATCTTCACCACCAATCCTTTTGGCTTCCAAAGTGAAATTTCTACCAGATCTTCATAGTGGAGCCGTATCAACCACTTATGGCATCAACCACTGCACGTGAAAGTGATAAATGAAGGCAATGGATATCCCCCAATGAATAAATGGAAAGGAGAATCATAGTTTACTTATATTTAAGAAAAGCAATAAAATTATCATTGACGTCAAAGAAGAGAAAGTGGTGATCTTCCAAGGTTCTTCCAGCTATGCCTCAAAGTCAGAGATGTTTGTCGTTTGGTTGGTTACAAATTTTCCAAAATTGTCACGTTCGGACTTATTATTATACTCTGGGGACTGAAGAATAATAGGTTTTCTGAATTGTAATGTATTTATTTTTCTTACTTGCCAATATATTCTGCAGCATTTTATAGACCTTGATGGTCACTGTCCCCTATAGGGCTCAGAATCTAAATTCCCTACCAATAAGTCTTTGGAGTTTGGAACGAACCTCGCTCAACTCAACTCAACCAACATGCAGTGCTTGTATACATGTTGCCAATTTGACTTCTCTATACTTCATGTCTATGGGACCCTGTTGGCATCCATTAGAATTTTATCTTGGTCAGCAGCAAGTATTGAGATTGAGGTCTTCAGAATTGGGGTCTAAATAGATCACTACGCACTCACTAGACATAAACAAATTCTCCTAGATTTATTTTGGGCCTAAGTCCCAAGCCAAGCCATTTATCACACTCCAAGGTCTAACGGAACTGTATCCAACTCCATTTACACTCATTAATGCCAAGACATTAGTGGTGGTCGGTGTTTTGAACAATTCTTTCAGAATGAATCCCAAAAGTTTTGGATTTGCCTAAATCTGAAACTTTTACAAAATTTGTAACAAAATCGACACATTCCAAATACATTTGCTCATCTCTAGTATCCACTTGTTCAGGTGAAAGCGCATATTGTCTTGTTTCTGTGTATTCCAGATATTCTACTACATCTAGATTGTGTCTCTCCTTTAGTAAGGGTTCTCATTAGAGATGAGCGAACAGTAAAATGTCCGAGGTTCGATATTCGTTTCGAGTAGCCCCTCAATATTCGACTACTCGAATCGAATATCAAACCCTATTATAGTCTATGGGGGGAAAATGCTCGTTTCAGGGGTAGGCAACGTTCCATCAAATTCTACTTACCAAGTCCACGAGTGAGGGTCGGGCTGGATCCTCCGAGAAGTCTTCTCCTTGCAGCGTCCCTGTAGCGTCTTCCGGCTCTTCATTCACTCTGCCTAGGCATCGGGCATGGGCAGAGCTGACTGTGCATGTCCAGAATACAAGCGGGCATGCGCAGTCGGCTCTGCCCAGGCCCGATGCCTGGCAGAGTGAATGAAGAGCCGGAAGACGCCGCGGAGAAGCTGCAAGGAGAAGACTTCTAAAGGTAGGAGAAGAACCAGCGTTGATTGGCCGACTATATAGCATTTGGCCAATCAATGCTGGTTCTGCATCGAACTTTTCCATTCGAATAGCGAGTGGTACTTGATCAAGTACAAGTATTTCAAATACCGTAGTATTCGATCGAATACCTACTCGATTGAGTACTACTCGCTCATCTCTAGTTCTCATTCCTCTACCTTAAGATTCCGTTAGAACAAAGCCTGAAACTTTTCGATACTTTCTAACATAATATCATATCCGTTCCAAGAATAAACCAGTTATGAGTGAACAGCTCATTGTCTCCTAGGCCGTTTCATCTTCCTACCAAGTTTAGTCTTTGAATTATCCTTTGTAAACCAGATTGTAGGTCAAGAACAGAGTTAGTGCCGCGAGCTGGAACTCATCCAGGCTGGAAGGCTAATTGTGATACGGCCCCCGCTGCTTATCCATGGGCATTTCACAGTGGTTAGAAATTTATGTTTGTCTCCCCCCCCCATTAGATCTTATGAAGTCTATCGCCATGACCCTCCAATAAATATCAATTAAGCTTATAGTTCGTTAAAGTTTTATGACATCGGGTCAAACTGAGGAAAATACCGACAGATCCCTATAGACATAAAAGCTGTTGGCGTCAACTTCTAAGACAATGAACTTCACACGTTATTATTTACACCATCGTAAACTCAACAGAAGGGACAGAAATCACAAGTCGGCTGCAGAATACTGGGGTCAAGATCCTTATCGAGAGTGAAATATGGAAAATAGACAATTAATATTCAGGGCCGGTGCCTATGTAATAAATGTAACAGTCCATTAGGAAATTAATAGACAGTTCATAGACCGCAATTTCACGGGTCATATAAGATTTCCCTTGAATTACGGTCTGCCCATCTCCGGAGTTGGATCGTTTTACTTCACATCCTACATGTATAAATAATTAGCAAAAAGGAAACGACCACTCGATGGCCATAAATTACAGAGAGGACATTCTTTTTCTGACCAAACATTTTGGAAGCCTGTGGTTTTTTTATGGCACCGGATAGAGGTCACGGATGTTTTCCTGATACAAAGCCCCAGTTCTCATACGTAGAGATGTTTCCATCTTGAACATTTGTGGCATATCCAGAGATATCTATGTATCTTATCTGATCTACAAAATGGAGGATCAGACTACACAAGCGTTATTTGTGTCTATGGAGATGTATATCTGCATAAGAGCTGTAAACAGAAAACGGTAAGAGGTGTTTAACCAAGAATCTTCATAAAACCGCTATATCTCTTATTTAAGACTAGCCGACTTCGCCTGTGTGTTGTTGGCATCGCTAATCCACCTATATTCAGCAAATTGCTGCCTTCGATGATTTGCCTGCTCCGGCATTTCAGCAGCTCTTAAGCTGTCCTGCTGCTGAACTTGTTCCTCACACTGTGCCTGTGATTGTTACGGCATCTCAGCAGCTCTCTGGGAAGCCATATAATGAGTGTGTTGTTGTTGATGATCCACCTGCTCCAGCATTTTGGCAGCTGTCAAGCTGGCCTGCTGCTGAACTCATTCCTCACATCGTGCCTGTTATTGTTCCGGCATCTCAGCAGCTCGCTGGGAAGCCATATAATGAGTGTGTTGTTGATGATCCACCTACTCCGGCATTTTGGCAGCTGTCATACTGGCCTGCTGCTGAACTCATTCCTCACACTATGCCTGTGATTGTTCCGGCATCTCAGCAGCTGTCTGGGAAGCCATATAATGAGTGTGTTGTTGTTGATGATGATGATGATGATCCGCCTGCTCCAGCATTTCGGCAGCTCTCATACTGGCCTGTTGCTAAGCTCGTTCCTCGCGCTGTGCCCGTGATTGTTCCGGCATCTCAGCAGCTCGCTGGGACACCATATAATGAGTGTGCTGTTGACACCGATGGTCCCCCTCAGCTCCATTTGAGGAGAACTCTGTGACTTCTGGCTACCTTCATAGCTCAAGTTGTTTTAGAATTTTACGGCATGTTTAAAAGTAGAAAACTGCCAATTTGGATTAAAGTTATTTTCCCACCCAGTGTGTCAGCACTGCCTGGAGCAGATCAGATAATATGCAAATGCTTGTACACAATGGACTGAGGGTTAGCTGATTGTCATAGAGAGATAACAGACCCTGAGATGAGCTGTCGCAAGTGCAGTGTAATATAGTATGTGAACATAAATTCATAACAATCATGAAGCCATGTCATTTACCGGGATAAAAAGTAGCCGATGTGTTAATGGAGGTTACAAACTATCTATGTGCTAAATTTCATCTAAATCCGTTCAGCCGTTTTTGCGTGATTGAGTAACAAACATCCAATCACACAAATGTTCATATTTATAGAGCAATACAAGTGATTGCAACAATAGAACACCCTTTAAAATTGTATCAATTTAACCCCTAAATGAAAGATGGCCAAAATCTCCGCTGCAATACAGAGGTCATAAGAAGATGTTTACATGACACTAATATAAAGCTGCTGGATCGTCTTGAGGAATGCTTCTGACTCACTCGGGTTATCATCCCTGTATAGCATACCTTCTCCAAGACTTTCTGTATCCACCTCGTACAAACATGTAAAATAAACTCGTTCCCTCCTCCCCCGAATCTAAACGGCAACATGTTCTCGCAAGTTTTCAATAGGTTTTAATAATAAAAGAAACGCTTACGCTTTACCGCATGGTACAAGCATTCTCAAGGAACAAAAGAATGAAACGTCTCTCAAGGCCGACTCTAAGAAAATTCTGTATGAAAGATTTCTAAGACCAAGGCTGGCGGATCGTTACTCAAGAACTCTTATACCGTAACTAACAGATCGGATCATTTTGATGCAAATTTCTCAAGTCTCTTAGATCTGAATACAATGGTCAGAGGGTAACTGTGGTCAGATACATAAGGTGGTTGTCAGTTGAGCTATTTTGCCCAATCTCTCCATAGACAGGCAGACCCGGCTCAGTGATGTGTAATGAATTAGAGAGAGGAGGAAGCCAACACCAGAACCTCTGATACAAGAACAAAATCTTCATCTCCCGGGGTACAGTTGGGTGGACCTTCATACTGTAGTTGGCTGATTCTATCGAAATTTGGACCACAAACTCCAATTGGTCACAATATAGGTTCGTACAGTATTGCAACCTCCTAGAAAACCCTCCACAGACAGCAACTCATATTGCAACTTTTGACAGGGAAATAACTGGGCCTCCGGAAGACTTGGGGACCCATGGAAACCCATTGGCAATCAAAGATGGCAGACTGGGCACCACTGGGCAGAGATAAGAAGCCACATCAATATATTAAATACCTTCCCTGCTATCTGAGTAGTGGATTGTCCAAGACTGGAGAAAATTCTGGCCATAGCAGAGGGATCTTGGCTGTATTTTACTACCAGGACCTTCTGCAAATAGACTGGACACAGTGCCCATGGCTGATGCCATCTGCTGGACATATCATCACATCCTAACATGGATTGGACATGACAATTGGGTCCTAATGGTACATCCAATTACAGGAAGGGGTTAAGCTAATTCAGATTTGGTTACACAATGTAGACACCATGGTCTACTTGTTGATTTGGTTTCCAAGGACAGATGACCTTTTCTACATCAGCTCTTTCCTTCCCTTCTCTAGATATATTTTAATCATGAGAGAGTGGACAACTCTGTTGCTCATAATGATGAAAACTTTACTCCATTCTCCTGGGGTTTTTTAATTTTGTTTTTTTTTAGTATTTTGTTGAAATTTTTTGGTCACTATATAATTGGGGTTGAGTGATCGGGATCGGGAAAGATCAGATCACGATCGGCGATTGAACAAATTTCACGATCCGAAAATGATTGGAAATCGGATTTTGAAATCTCAAGATCGGCTCAACCATAAAAGTGACTTTTCCCATAGAGAAGAATTGACTAGGGTTGAGCGATCGGGATTGGGAAAGATCAGATCCCGATCGGCGATTGAGCAAATTTCACGATCGGGATCGGCTGGAAGATGATCGAAAATTGGATTTTAGATACAATCCTGAAATCTCAAGATTGGCTCAACCCTAATCTACAATTTAATTTGTGTTATTGCATAGCTTGGATGACTTGCGTCCTTCCCAACAAATTCCAGATGACACCGGCCACGAGCTGAGTGGGCACTATAGCTTCTGGATCTCTACTACACAGTGAAGATCCAATGGCCATAACCACAAACAGAGTCCTCTTTAAGTCCTGGCATTGACTCTTCAGATGCCCAGGTCCGAGGCGACCAATGTTGCCTATTGATGACTCCCAGGCTTTGGCATTACATGCCTACTATTATAGGCTAGACTACTTGGGCATCTAAAAACAAATGTAAACAAAAATTTAAAATGATAAATAAAAACATAAAAAAACTATATATGTGGATTTTTGGACAGTAACCCGACAGACCCCAATATAGTTTAAGACTGGGTTCACACGGGGTTTTTGGACTGGATTTTGATGCAGAATCTGCGTCAGAATTCGGCTCCAAAAAAGGCCTCCCATTAACGTCAATGGGAGCTACTCACTTCTTTTTTCTGCAAGCGACCTACAGAATCTGCTGCAGCATCCGCGGCGCAACACCTCCCTCCTGACTAGACCCATTCATTTGGGCCTAATCCGGAGTGGAATGCCGCAACTTGATTCTGAGGCGGCGTCCACGTCAAAATCCGCCCCCAAAAAAGCGTTTGAAGGCAGCCTAAGGGATCCGCGAGTTTCCATGGATAACTGCTTTGTTAGATGGATAGAGTTTCCGTCTTTCGGGTCTCCAAGTGGACCAAAGAACAAAGTTTATAAGAAAACGGTGCAAATGCAGTTTTTTTTCTAATTCCACCACATTCTGAATGTATTCCAGCTCTGCAATATATCCTATAGAATATCAAAGGGTATCATTACAAAGTAAGTTTTGTCCCGCAAAAAATAAGCCCTTTGTTACCGGAAAATGTAAAAAATGCAAAAACAATAAATAGCTGCAGCGGGAAGAGGTGAATGCCACGTGTAGATGCGTCCAAGCGTCTGCCTTTGTCGCACACAATATATTTAATGCCTCTGTTTCATTTTATTCCTCTGCTTTAGGTTTTTCCTGTTGATGGGGCTGAAGCTCAGAAAAATAAAGGGCTGATTTGCAATTCAGATAGAAAGTTGTAGTTATTGCAGGGTTACATCTGCGCCTGGTAATTTATGCAGCGTTAGAAGAGCTGATAATTAGGGTTTTACAACCTATATAAGAGGTAAGTAGTTCATGGAGAAAACTAAAAGTAACAAGTTATAGTAAACGATACAAAGTATCAACTTGTCAACGCAACGATGAGAAATCATCTCACCGATAATGTAACCCTGACGTATTCTATAGTAGACCACACGCAGCGGAGCGGTATCAGTGTAACAACGGGGACGGCGAAGACGATCTCAGTGTTTCTCGTATCTCAAGGTGTAATCTCTTAAAATAGAATATCATATTATATTATAATATCATAGTATATTGGAAAGCATTGTTATTTTTTTACAAAAACAGCATCACACCTGTCCATGGGTTGTGTAGAACTGCAATACCAGATACAGCCTAAAGATAAATGTGGCACCGTTTCAGTAACAAAGCAGCATATGTTTTTCCAATTTCTTACTACCTCTACATTACCAGAGATTGTGAGCGGTTACAGTTAAAGGGAATGTGTTGGTATTATTTATTAATGTATTTATTTATTTATTAAAACCTGGTCCCTTTTTTTGCTTTTTATTTTCAGATGATAGATTTTATATTATTTTCTGTACATGATTATGGGGGCGGCCATCTTGCTGGAGCTTCTCCTTTTCTCTGTTAACAACATTTAGTGATCTGCTTTACGGCATGGTCATGGCCATAGGCAGTAATAGTTTGGAGCCGACTCATTGAGGTCTATGGGAGAGTTTTCTAGACGTGATCTGAGGATCGGTACCATTCCAGGTGCGATGACAAGTAGGATTGAGCCGATCTTGACTTTTCAGGATTGATTTTGAAATCCGATTTCCGATCATTTTTCATTCGAACCCGATCTCGATCCCAATTCCGATCCCAATGCAAGTCAATGGGATTTTTTTACTAATCGGAGATCGGATTTTAAAAACAATCCTATTCACTATACAGCATGGAATCTAAGAATTGAACGCTTTAATTGTTAGAATCCGCGCTGTGTAGTGATTTTTTTTAATCACTAAGTAGCCAGAGGATTTTTTTTAATCCTCTGGCTACTTAGCCCCCCCCCCTGGTGTCCACTTACCTGCAGAGATGGCTGGACCATTGCCCGGTGTTCTCGTTCTTCTTTGCCTCGCTGCCCCCGCCTCCCAGGTTAGGAGAGTGTGGGCGGGTACAGGGCGGGGAGATGTGACGTTTCCCCTCCCAGTACCCACCCACACTCTCCTAAGCCACAAGCCCCGTCTTCTTCCTAGCTCTTTAACACTAACCTGGGAGGCGGGGGCAGCGAGGCGAAGAAGAACGAGAACACCGGGCACCGGACCAGCCATCTCTGCAGGTAAGTAGCTACTAGAGATGTTAGCTAGTCTCCAATTAGAATGAATGGACGCAGCTGGCGTGCAAGGGGTTAAGGCTGTGTGCCGGCTGCTTCCATTCATTACTATGGAACCGCAGCGGAGCCTTCACACTGAGTATACACTACACTCAGAATGAGCGGAGCGTATACTCAGCGTGGAGGCTAACATTAGCTTTTCCCACAATGCTTGGCCAGTAGCAAAGCATTGTGGCAAATAATCACCGACCTCGATCCCACCTAAAAAGATCGTGTTCGGAATTCCAATCGCGATTGTGAAATTTTCTCGATCGCCGATCGGAATCTGATCTTTTCCAAACACGATCGCCCAACCCTAATGACAAACCATACTTCCCAGCTATTCATTGGAATTTTCCAAGTGGTCTCAAAATTCATTTGCATTGCAGGAGCTGCCTGGCAATTTATATGAATAACCATCAGCTCCTGTCTCCTCCTTCCCACCACTGCTACCTAACATTTCAATGGAATAGGGTTCTCTTTGGTCCTATTGAAATCTTCTAAGCAAATAATGCAAATATTTGTTCACAACCAAGCAACAGTAAACCTTAATTTGCCAGAAGAATTGACCACGCTGTACATTCTTGACCATCAATCGACTGAAATATCAATGTTTGGCATCAGCCGCTGTTGGCCACTCATTTGCCAACGTGTGCAGATTGGGGTTGAGCCGATCTTGAGATTTCAGGATCGATTTTAAAATCCGATTTCCGATCATTTTCCAGCCGATCCCGATCGTGAAATTTGCTCAATCGCTGATCGGGATCCGATCCTTCCCGTTCCCAATCGCTCAACCTTATCAATGATATTACATGAATGGGGTTGAGCCGATCTTGAGATAACCTCTGACCTTGATCCCCCCAGAAAAGATCGGGATCGGAATTCCTATCCCAATCGTGAAATTTACTCGATCGCTGATCGGAATCCGATCTTTTCCGATCCTGATCGCTCAACCCTATTGCACATTCATCTACGTCCCCGAACTGAAAGGAACACTCACAGCATAAGTAATCTATTATGTTATACCTAAGGCAAGGCTTGGTGCAGGAAATGTTCCTTTAAATCCTACGTCTAATCCCGGCTGCATCAACCTAGAAAACATGAAAACCTTCTTAATATATTCGTACAAAATGTAAATGATTAAATGAAAAATGCAACATATTATTCAAACAATGGTGCACAATAAATACTGTACCTAATAAGATGTAACTGTACAGAAAATATAATATCACTGTGCAGGAAACCGTTAAATCAAAGTTATTTCTTGAGTAAATGGCCGGAGTCAATGAAGCAACACAAGGAAATAAATAAAGAGAAGGTGCGCAGGTTGTATCGGAAATCTCGCTGCGAAAGTCATCGGACTATTATACATCCAGGTCACAGGTTGACTTATGTATTGAATATTTCTTGGACGGTTGTCATAAGTGAACGGGATTTGTTACAACGTCTGATGTGTGGCGGATACAAATAATAACTTTACCAATTGGGAACAAACTTTTTACAAATTTTTCAGAGGTTGGAAAGAAAAAAGACAACAAAAGGTGTGATGGTGTAATTTGGAAAACTGCAACATCGAGGCAATGTCTATGAAAACAAATACAGATTAATAACAGGGTTTCCAGCAGGGCGGCGATACGGTCTGTGAAGGTATCCGGGCAAAAAAACTGTGGAGGACATCAGGATGCGGGGGGTGGTGTAATGTCCAATGGGAGAGTTACACAAGGTTTGCATTTAAGTTGTGTCTTATGTAATCTGTTTGCAATGCTGTATGTGTATATGTGCACTAGGGTTGAGCCGATCTTGAGATTTCAGGATCGATTTTAAAATCCGATTTCGATCATTTTCCAGACGATCCCGATTATGAAATTTGCTTGATCGCCGATCGGGATCTGATCTTTCCCAATCCCAATCGCTCAATTCTTCTCTATAGGAAAAGTCACTTTTAGGGTTGAGCCAATCTTGAGATTTTCAAAATCCGATTTCCAATCTTTTTTGGATCGTGAAATTTCTTCAATCACCGATTGGGAATCCGATCTTTTTTCCGAACCCAATCGCTCAACCCCAATGTGTTCATATCCCCGTAGTAGGCTGAACCGCTGTGGAATAAGAGGTTAGAGTTAGTACAACCCACAGAGAATTCAGGAAAGAAGGCGGACACCAAGTGTGGTCTGTGAGAGGAGACTAAGCCAGAATCCATACTAACCTGGGGGCAGTCCAGCTATTACAGTCCTGCATCATTCCAGCAATCAGGAGATGGGAATTATCCCTGTTCGAATTATGTTACAGGGAACAGGTGACAGAACTGTTATATGGGCCCCAGAGCCACCAACTAACCGGCCACCGACCACCGGCCTAGGCAGAGCCGACTGCGCATGCGCGTGCGTGCGTGCATGCCCGTGCATGCGCAGTCGGCTCTGCCTAGGCTGGATGCCTAGGCAGAGTGAATTCAACCCGGAAGAAGACGCAGGGACGCAGCGCGGAGAAGACTTCGGAAAGGTAAGAGAAGAACCAGCGTTGATTGGCAGAATGTATAGCATTCTGCCAATCAACGCTGGTTCTGCATCGAACATTAAACTTCGAACAGCTAGTAGTGTTCGATCAAGTACGAATATTTCGAATACCGTAGTATTCGATTGAACACCTACTCGCTCATCTCTATCTTTAACCATCAAGACCATAGGAGGTACAACAACAACAACAAAGAAGCTTTATTGGCACGTCCCGATAGGTATTTGGTTGCCAAAGCAAGTAGAGTAGGTTGGGGTGAGGGTGGGCATGGAGTAGGTAGATGGGTGGGAGGGTTCTTGGTTTGGGGTACAATAGTCTTTGGAGTCTCATCGTTCTAGACGTTTGGTGGCAGGTGGACAATGGACATGTGGTGGATATGGGTAGGCATAGGGTGGGTGATTTGGGGTATATTAGTCCTTGGGGTCTCATCTTCCCCTCATTTGGTGCCAGGTGGACACATATTGGGCAGCGATCTCCACAGTGGACTCCTCTTCTCTCAGTAGGATGTAGAGTTTTCTCTTCTCATCTGCAGATGTGAAGTCTGGGATATGGGCTGAGAGCCTTTGGTAGTAGGTACTATTACTCCCAGCCTCCTGGACCCCCACTCCCAATAGGTTTCTGCACTAGGACTAGGACAAGTAAACTGAGTGCATGCTAAAATATGTAGCTAGATTATACTTATAATATTATAAAAGGTAGAACAACAGCAGGTTTATACACAGTACTAGCAGGAGGACCTGGCTTCGCACGGGTATATTACATTTTATGTTTGTGTACTGGCCCCATAAGAATTGTCCAATTTTGCACTGATGTATTTTGTACGTTGTTTCTGTGTAAGTCCATAAGCGTCATGTGATTATGTGTATCTCATTTTGGATATCAGTGAAAAAACCTGTGATCAGTTGTTATGGATACCTGGAGTAAAGCTGTATCTAATCCTTCCCCATGTAGTACTGTGTTTAGACGCAAGTATCTAATAATTGTTGGTGTGGTACTGTGTGCAGATGCACATATCTAATCCTCCCCCGTGTGGTATTGTGTGAAGAGACGCGTATCTAATCCTACGGCGTATGGAACTGTGCGTAGACGCGCGTATCTAATCCTATGGCATGTGGTACTGTATGCAGATGCATGTATCTAATCCTATGGCATGTACAACCGTGTGCAGACGCGCGTATCTAGTCCTCTGGCGTGTGGAACTGTAAGCAGATGCGCGTATCTAATCCTATGGCATGTGGTACTGTGTGCAGACATGTGTATCTAATCCTATGGCGTGTACAACTGTGTGCAGATATATGTATTTAATCCTCTGGAGTGTGGAACTGTGTGTAGACGAGCGTATCTAATCCTACAGCATGTGGTACTCTGTGCAGATGTATGTATCTAATCCTATGGCATGTGGTACTGTGTGCGGACGCGTGTATCTAATCCTTCGGCATGTGGAACCGTGTGCAGACGCGTCTATTTAATCCTATGGTGTGTGGGACTGTGTGCAGACGCGTGTATCTAATCCTCTGGCGTGTGATACTGTGTGCTGATCTGTGTATCTAATCTTCTGATGCATGTATCTCAGTTTGGATATCAGTGTTGTATTGTGCATGTGGAGTGACCGTGTGTATTGCAGTTGGAATATGAGTGAAAGACTTGCAGGTTTGTAAGGGCTAAGGGGGCGGGGCATTGTGTTTGGAATGCTGTATCTCAGCAACGGTACGTCTGAGCGAGTTGGAGTCTCATCTTAAACCTTCCCGGATACCTGAAGTATCTCTGTACCAAATTTGGTGAAGATCGGTCCAGTCGTTTGGTTTGCATTAGAGAACACACAGACAGACAGACAGACAGAAATTCATTTTTATAATATAGAGAGATAGAGAGATATGGTCTCAAAATCCTCTCCAAAATCCAGCCCGAATCTTTCTTCCCATTGGTTTCAAATTTCTCTCCAAATTATGCCAAGTGAACTTACCCTGTCATAAATCCCACATGTAGGTGTAATGCAGCACACAGGCACAGGACAGGTCATCAATAGTTCAGTCCTACAAAAGACCCTTTAAAAGGCCCCACGTGGAGTAAATGCTGCGCTGTGACCGCACCAGAAACCTCTGCAGACTTTCTGTGAAAAGCACTGCGGGAAAAACTGCAATGTTGTATTTAGTTGCGCCCCGGTACACGGGACTTTAGCCTAACACACACTTTTTACCATCTGCACCATGTCCAGCTTTCTGCAAACAATGGGGCAGATAAACTAAAACCGCCTACATTTTACACAGTGCAAAGACATTGACAAACTGCACCAGATTTTCCGGTGTCTGATGGAGTTGGTGGAAGGTTCTTGATAACTTGAGTTTCTGCAGTGGGATAACTTGTTGCAGTATGACGTCCTATCCCAGAAAGCCATTGAAAGAGTTGACTTTACACTCGGCGCCGCCATCTTGTTAACACATTCAGTGTCAAGGTTTTCATGGGTTATCCCCGTAATGACTTAGAATGGCCAATTTCCGAAGGTCCAGCCCTACCCTGTATATAGCATGTATGGCTCATGGTCTTATGAAACTTATATAGGGCACAAGCTGGTTCTCGGAGCGTCTCTCCTTACTTAGTGTTAGTACGGGGGAGGAGAGGTGTTGACGCTACATCTTGATAGGAAAATAAATCTATCAGTCACAAATGCTTTTAGTCACAAGCGACTGGTGGCATGGAAACAAGGTAATATTACATTACCGGGCTCAGGACCATTAGAGGCAGTCGTGGCAGGACTCTGTATTGATGGCGAGCGCCGTGCTGATTCATGATTTATACCTGATAATGTGCCGCACGCTGCAGCTGATGAATAACCGCCCGGTACACGACTTTGCTTTGCTCATTATATTTTATTTTCGCACACTCTGACTTTTTTTTTTCATATCTTTGACCATCGGTTCCTTCGTGTTATGATGTTCATCATCCTGGAGATAGATTGGGGTCTTCATGACTGCTGTAATGTTGACATCACTGATTCTTCGTGTCGTTGTCTGTCTCGCCATTAAAAAACAAAAATACTGAATGTTTAGGTACAAACCAGGGCAGACGGAGGCGACCGAGGGCCCCTGAGGAAGAACGGAAGCGGCAGTGGTGACCCCGGGTGTATGACTTCACCAGGAGAGCGCTGGGTGCTGCCTGGAGGCCCAAAGACAGAAGATGAGTATGAATGTTTACCGCAAGACACATCACAAAGGAGTTTCTCTTTAAACACCAAACAATTTGAGATAGTCATGTCAAACTCAGCTCATGCCCAAGCGATTCGCCCATCTCTATACCAAACCTTTCTGACAGTTGAAGGCTGTGTATCATAAATTATCTCACTGCGGTGCACCAAAGGGCAGGGGTCATAAATTTACATGTACGATCAATCTAAATCCACAAAAACATCTTACCCTAGTGTTAACTCCAGTGCAATGGTTTTGAGCCTAGCACCAGTGGCGTAGCTATATGGGGTGTACTGTTAGCGATCCCTACCAGACCCTAGAGCAGTGATGGCGAACCTTTTAGAGACCGAGTGCCCAAACTTCAACCCAAAACCCTCTAATTTATCACAAAGTGCCAACATTGCAATTTAACCTTAATAATGTGCGGATCCACAATTACACACAATTACAGACCTGCAAAATATGGTCATACAAATGGGGCTTTATAGAGCTTTCTGCTCCACTGTCACCCATACACAATCCAATCTGCTTCACAGTGACCCCCACACAGTACAATCTGCTCCACAGTGGTCTCCACACAGTATAATCTGCTGCACAGTGGTCCCCACACAGTATAATCTGCTCCACAGTGGTCCCCACACAGTACAATCTGCTCCACAGTGGCCTCCACACAGTATACTCTGCTGCACAGTGGCCTCCACACATTATAATCTGCTGCACAGTGGTCCCCACACAGTACAATCTGCTCCACAGTGGCCTCCACACAGTATACTCTGCTGCACAGTGGCCTCCACACAGTATAATCTGCTGTATAGTGGTCCCCACACAGTACAATCTGCTCCACAGTGGCCTCCACATAGTATAACCTGCTGCACAGTGGTCCCCACACAGTACAATCTGCTCCACAGTGGTCCCCACACAGTGTAATCTGCTGCACAGTGACCCCCACACAGTACAATCTGCTCCACAGTGGCCTCCACACAGTATAATCTGCTGCACAGTGGTCCCCACACAGTACAATCTGCTCCACAGTGGCCTCCACACAGTATAATCTGCTGCACAGTAGTCCCCACACAGTATAATCTGCTGCACAGTGGTCCCCACACAGTATAATCTGCTGCACAATGGTCCTCACACAGTACAATTTGAACCACTGTGGCCCCACACAGTATAATCTGCTGCACAATGGTCCTCACACAGTATAATTTGATACGCGGTGGCCCAACACAGTATAATCTGTTGCACAGATGGGTGCCCAAAGAGAGGACTCTGAGTGCCACCTCTGGCACCCATGCCATAGGTTCGCCATCATGGTCCTAGAGCCTCAAGGAGTCCAAAGGCAGCATATGGTAAGTGGGGGCCCCATTATATGATTTGCATTGGGGCCAGGAGCTTCAAGTTACGGCTCTGCCTAGAACCAAGATCTAGTAATAATATATCCATCCTGGTGTCACTAATACACAGTAATACCTACATGTGCCAACAGCAGGGGACCTGGCAGACCCACGCCGTGGCCCCATGAGCCACCAGTGACGCCTCAGCCAATGATTGGAAAGCCGAATGAAATGGACCAAGAGTAGCATGAAATTTTTTTTACAACGACTCTGACTTTTTTTTTACAATGATTCTCACCAAATTTCTATATCTGCAGAACAAATAAATAAATTAAAACCAAAAAAAATGGCAGTCATTTTTTTTTTCCCACAAATTGACTTTAATACAAATTGAGCTGTTAACGGAATATGGTTGTAATTAGCAGCTAATTGTTTCCATGCCGTATATCTTGTCTCCAGTGAACGTCTCTCTAGATAAGCAGCCTGCGGGAAATCCTTACCATCTCACTATAAAATCAAAGTAATTAGCCACAGTCATTTCTAATAGGTAATCACTGCCAAATATAGATCTGAAGGAACACCTGCACGTCTCTTAGTCATTAGGTGATGGCGGAAGGTCCCTGGAGGAGTCGCTAATGCCGCGTCTGTGGGGACACATTGCTTCTGAGGACATCATCCAAGTTGCATTTGGGCTCAGCAGTAAAATCGCAGCAGCTAAACCTTCCTTCGTACTGGTTTTGTTTGTATACAAATACACTGGACAGAATAAAGTACGCACTTAAAGGGGATGTCCGGGGATTGTTTGAGAACTGTGCTGGTTATAAGTGTTCAATTTTGGAGATGAGATTTTGATCCAGGGATTTCTATTGATTCTGGAATTCGAGTCCAGAGTGAATTTTTTCCCTTCCAATTAGCCATTGGCATCAGCCTCATAGGTTTTTTTTTGTTTTGTTTTTTTTTGCCTTACTTTGGATCAGCACTGTAAAGTTATAAGTTGGACTGATGGACATGTCTTCTTCCAACCTCATGTTACAATGTTACGTCCCCTGGGTTCTATTTGGTTTCCAGGCTAGTTCTGGCCCATAGGATTGTAACCAGCACCCGAGTCAATTTGCCTACTCTCCTGAGCTCAAACAACCTGTTAGCAGGTGGCTCAGTGGTTAGCACTGCTGCAGTCCTGAGTTCGAATCCTGTCAAGGACAACATCTGCAAGGAGTTTGTATATTCTCCCCATGTTTGTGTGGATTTCCTCCCATACTCCAAAGACATACTGATAGGGAAAATGTGCATTGTGATCCCATTCAATCTACATAAGAAAGAAAAAAAAAAAAAAGAGGCTGCAGAGGCCCCAGTGGACCCTGCAACCTCTATTACCCAAAAAACTACCTGTGAGCTCAGGAGAGGAGGCAGATTGGCTCAGGTGCTGGCTACAATCATATGGGTCAGCCTGGAAACCAAAGCTGCATCTAAATAGAACCCAGGGGAAGTAACATAGTAGATGAGGTTGGAAGAAGAGAAGACATGTCCTGTACTATAAGCACCAGTGAAATTGTCATTTTGTTATGCCTACGGGACCCCAAATATTTCCCACACAGTATATTGCCCCAAGCAGAGTATACTGCCCCCTTTGTGGTCAGGAACTTCTGCACATCATGTCCATAGGCTGACAGTATCTTCGAGCTGCACAGGAGCATGTTGGGCTGAAAGGGAGAAACCAGGACCAACGAATGGTGAGTATTCATTATAAAATATTAGCCTTTAACTATTGAAGCAATCTAAATTCAATACAATCTGATTTTTTTAAAAATGCAGGTTTATTATGTGATCGGCGGGGCCCCTTGATCTCTATAGACAAAGGACTCGATGTGGGTCAAATCAATAAAGAATTGATGCTCACCTTTATGACCCCCTGCTGCTCCTATTCCAACATTTCAAACTCCCTGCTGGTCTCTGCTTACAAGGTCCATAGCTACAAAACTGAAAGGCCTATTTCTGGTTGAGACAGGACACTATGGGAATTTCCTTATATTCTCTGCATGTCAAAATAAGACCCTGAAGTGGAGACCAGCAGGGACCTAGTAAGAAACAGGAGCGACAGGGGAGTCTGTAACATGAATATGCTTCTTATATTTTTTCCAAAAATTTTCACTGATGGATTTTCACCTTATAATTTTTAGGGTATTGTTTTCTTTGTGTCTTTTGTGTTTTTCTTTTAACTTCCCGTTGGTTAACACAGGGTTAATGTTAAGATTTTATATCAGGTGTTTTGGGTACGATTAAGGTACTGATGTTCCGAAACGCGTCAGCCAGGACGCTCTTGTTTTGGGAGTTTTTTGCCACCATGGATGTAATTTTTGTATGTTTTTAAATGGTATCACAATAAAAATTGGATTTTAGTCAAGATCCTGGCTCCTGGATTTCGTCTTTAAGAATATTTAAACTCCTTAGAGTTCCCTGGTGACCTGTGATGCCACTCATGAGGCCAAAAGAGACAGGAAGACCTCCGAAGAGGATCCCAAGGGAACTCAGGAGAGGGGAGGCCAATTGAAGAGAAGTTTTGATTATGTTTCCGCACCTGCCCGGGGCCTCTGCTTATTACATTCTGGGCTTCAGAGTATAATAATGTTTCCAGTTTGGGTGAGCACTCAGATATTTGGAAAAACTTATCTCGTGATTATTGCCCATTTCTATTTGCAACCTGCTGGATTGTTGGGGCCCATTTTTGTATCAGAACATACTACCTACTGGAGGATCCTCTTGGGCGGGGTCACACCTGCACCCGGTCTCCACTTTAGCCAATCTGGCTGGTTTCTGTCTTCTGCCCCGAGGAACTGGACAAGAGACGGAAACCTGGCAGTCAGTTTTCAAACCCATTCACTTGAAAGTGACCACCCGTGGGTGTCTTCTGCCTTTCCATGGTGAAACCGTTTTTTTAACTGGACACAAAGTCCCCTGTCCAGTCTCTTGGGGCAGAAGATAGAAACCCACTGGATTGGCTAAAGTGTTGACCGGGCGCAGGTGAGAACCCATCCTCACTCTTGGGGCCGGTCCAACCCTGATTCAAGGCCAAGAAGATTCTCAAAAATTGAACAACTAAGAGCTAACTTTTCATGATAGAAATTTATAAATCAACAAGAAATATTTTCTTCTTTGTCCATCGCAAGAATTTTTGAAAACCTCCACATGTTCACTGTACTGCCGGGGGATGACAGCTGCCTTTTAGTCTAGTAGGTCCCTCCGTGGTGGTAAGTCGGCCTATGTTGTGATAATGACATTAAGTGCAGGTTTAATTGCTAAACAATGACGAATAATCGCAGAAAAGAGCAGAAGGGAAAAAAATCTGAAATGGCTGCAGCCGCTCGCCGCCCGGGAACACTGACTTTTTATGGCCTTAGTGAATGCAATTTCTAATTCCTTCACAAATGTCAATGCTATTCCTAGTGAGAGACAAAAGGCTTGATAATTATCCACAAACTTGGAGGTGACAAAAGATGATGTATGTAACAACAGCGCAGGAAAAGATTTCCGAGACAGGCACAGCGTGAGGCGCATTTGCGGTGTGTAATAACTGGCAGACTCTCCGCTTCCCATGTGCCCGTATTACTTCCTGCTAATTTGGCACAGCTGTTATCTTCATTGGTGCTATATAAAGCAATGAGGGATCCAGAAAAATCATTTAAGGGGAAAATATGAAAAACATGTTGAGACAACTTAACCAGATACAACGTTGTCAGGGAGAGATCTACACAGAGGGTGGAGGAGACTTCGAAGCCAAGGATGGCGAGCGACTATTAACTCATTTATCTGCTTGACCTGAGGATCGCGATTCGTCTCCATGGCAGGTAATAAATGGGAAATTCGGAAGCCGCTGCTGGAGGTAAAGGTCTTTCCTTTGAGGTCAGGAGATCTTATAGATGGAAACCATATCATGTCAGACTGCGGCATCTTAGGCTCAGCGAACACTCTGAGAGTCGCCTTATATCTGAGACTTATGGACGTCCTCTTATTATTGTAATCTTTATGTCTGTCATTGTACACATAGGACAGATTATCAAAAGGTTTCATAGGATGAGAAATAGAGCCTAGGGGTGATTGTAGAGAGGAGCTGGGCATGGGCTGCGTTCCACCCGAATATCCCAAATTGTTTGTTTTTTGACTAAACTGAACAATTGGGTATTCGTCTCGGACAAACTGCAACTTGTATTGTGGTAAATGATTATACTCTTGGGTTTCCAATAGGTGGAGGCAGGGGAGGTGAAAAAAAAAAACCATAAAAACATATACTCACCTTCACTCACCTCTTTTGAGCCTCCTCGTGGCATTGGCCTGTGGTCACCTCTGAGACCTGTGATTGTGCCCCAGCATGACAATGGTTGCATGAAATCGAAGAGGGGACCGAAAGGAGCGCCAGACACTGCAAGGGGGCCCAAAATAGGTGACAAGGTGGGTATAAATGTTTTTTATACTTCCCCTGGGCTTATTATGCTCTGGGGTCTGACGAAACAACGAAGTGACACTTTCACTTAGACATAACAGAGCCCTGACAATGTTATACACTACGTTTTATAGATAGGTTCCTAGGAGCCCTGACAGTGTCATACACTATGTTTTATAGATAGGTTCCTAGGAGCCCTGACAGTGTTATACACCATGTTTTATAGATAGGTTCCTAGGAGCCCTGACAGTGTCATACACTATGTATTATAGATATATATATATAGTCCTAGGAGTCCTGACAGTGTTCTACACTATGTTTTATAGATAGGTTCCTAGGAGCCCTGACAGTGTCATACACTATGTTTTATAGATAGGTTCCTAGGAGCCCTGACAGTGTCATACACTATGTTTTATAGATAGGTTCCTAGGAGCCCTGACAGTGTTATACACCATGTTTTATAGATAGGTTCCTAGGAGCCCTGACAGTGTCATACACTATGTATTATAGATATATATATAGTCCTAGGAGTCCTGACAGTGTTCTACACTATGTTTTATAGATAGGTTCCTAGGAGCCCTGACAGTGTCGTACACTATGTATTATAGATATATATAGTCCTAGGAGCCCTGACAGTGTCATACACTATGTATTATAGATAGGTTCCTAGGAGCCCTGACAGTGTTCTACACTATGTATTATAGATAGGTTCCTAGGAGCCCTGACAGTGTCATACACTATGTTTTATAGATAGGTTCCTAGGAGCCTTGACAGTGTCATACACTATGTTTTATAGATAGGTTCCTAGGAGCCCTGACAGTGTTATACACTATGTTTTATAGATAGGTTCCTAGGAGCCCTGACAGTGTTCTACACTATGTATTATAGATAGGTTCCTAGGAGCCCTGACAGTGTCATACACTATGTTTTATAGATAGGTTCCTAGGAGCCCTGACAGTGTCATACACTATGTTTTATAGATAGGTTCCTAGGAGCCTTGACAGTGTCATACACTATGTATTATAGATAGGTTCCTAGGAGCCCTGACAGTGTCATACACTATGTTTTATAGATAGGTTCCTAGGAGCCTTGACAGTGTCATACACTATGTATTATAGATAGGTTCCTAGGAGCCCTGACAGTGTCATACACTATGTTTTATAGATAGGTTCCTAGGAGCCCTGACAGTGTCATACACTATGTTTTATAGATGGGTTCCTAGGAGCCTTGACAGTGTTATACACTATGTTTTATAGATAGGTTCCTAGGAGCCCTGACAGTGTTATACACTATGTATTATAGATAGGTTACTAGGAGTCCTGACAGTGTCATACACTATGTTTTATAGATAGGTTCCTAGGAGCCCTGACAGTGTCATACACTATGTTTTATAGATAGGTTCCTAGGAGCCCTGACAGTATCATACACTATGTATTATAGATAGGTTCCTAGGAGCCCTGACAGTGTCATACACTATGTATTATAGATAGGTTCCTAGGAGCCCTGACAGTGTCATACACTGATTTATAGATAGGTTAAAATTTTGATCCTGAACCACCCAAACCTGAAATTCAATTAATGCTGAGAAATTTGCTCATCTCTAGTCCAGGTTACAAGAAACCTAGCCATGATTTCCTTATTGTGGACAGTTTATCATGAGTTTAAGAGCTTAGGGAGTACCTGTATTCATGGTCATATCTATACAACACTAAAATCAGAAAATTTTTACAACTGTGCAAATTTTTTAATTATTTATATTTTCAAAAACTTGTAACTTTTAATTGTTTCCGAATAGAAATATAGAAATGTTCATGAGAAAACTCCTTGAAGTTTCTACCCCCCCCCCCCCCATGACTATTACAAATGAAGAAGCTTTTCCTTATAATGTTTACATTAGTTTTTCTATTATAAATCCGGTTATAGATTTTCCGCTGTGATTAAAGTTCTGCCACTTAGCTTGAGAAATGCGATGACCCATAAATGTGCTCCGAGGAATCAGGTGGCGATATTTGCATATTTCACAGCATCGGGTGCAAAATAGATGTTCAGACGAGCTTAATTATACATCCCTGATGTCTTCGAGGCAATGTGCAACTCTTGCTCTTTCTGACACAAACACAGCTCCGGATCCGGCATACATTTTTTTAAGCTATTACCTTGTCTGTAAATGTGCTGAATATGTATATGCCCGAGACGGAGACTTCATTTGTAAGGCATAAAGACTGCGATTCTTTATTATACTTCATTCTTGTTGAGGTTCAGGTACTAGTTCTGTACGTCCTGATTTACATACATCTAAATAGGTTACCAAAGATCTTCACACAGTGCATATAAAATAGCAGGAACGTAGTATAAAAAATAGCAGGACATCACCACTATGGAAGAGGGATGGGAGCAGGCTGCTATTGTCGTAGTCAAGGCAGGATTATGGTCAGAAACACCAGGAAGACAAAGTACGTAGACTCGGAACAAGGCCATTGAGGCAGGGATCACAGAAGCAGTGGACTCATCATATACTGGTCTGGACACATGACACTGGCTGGTAATGCAGAACAGCTCTTGATGAAACCATCAGAAGAAGCTGTTAGCCATTGTTTACCGGTGCAACAGGGTGTGGCTGAGCAAAAGAGACATCCCCATTCAGGAGAAACGGGTACAGAAATAAATAGGCCCCCTGGATCAAATGGCAGCAAAGAGACAAGTGCCAGAACTAATAGTGCACTGAGGAGATGCTTGGTGTAAGTTTAATCCATGGTCATCACACTGTAACACCCTTATGGAGGTCCGGGAGATCACCAGATTGCAACCTCTTGGTGAGGTCTTGGAGTTCGTTGGAGTTGACCAGGCAGGTCAAGGACTAAGATGCAGAGTACCAAGGAGATAAGCAAATGAATTCTACAGCTTGAGGCAGGGATCACAGAAGCAGTGGGCACATCATATATTGTACTGGTTTACCAGTACAACAGGGTGTGGTTGAGCAATGGAGACATCCCCTTCAGGAGAAATGGATACAGAAACAACTAGGCCCCCTGGATCAAATGGCAGCAAAGAGATAAGTGCCAGAACTAATAGGGCACTGATGAGTTGCTTGATGTAACATTAGTGGGTTGTGGACCCATGGTGTTACCAAACCAATTTGGTTTTGGGCATTGTCTAAGTGGCATCCTTGGTCATCACACTTTAACACCCTTATGGAGGTCCGGGAGATCACCAGATTGCAACCTCTTGGTGAGGTCTTGGAGTTCGTTGGAGTTGACCAGGCAGGTCAAGGACTAAGATGCAGAGTACCAAGGGGATAAACCAATGAATTCTACAGCTTAAGGCAAGGATCACAGAAGCAGTGGGCACATCATATACTGGTCTGGACACATGAAACTTGACACATTTAACCCATCAAAAGAAGCTGTTAGCCATTGTTTACTGGTACAACAGGGTGTGGTTGAGCAATGGAGACATCCCCTTCAGGACAAATGAATACAGAAACAAATAGGCCACCTGGATCAAATGGCAGCAAAGAGATAAGTGCCAGAACTAATAGGGCACTGATGAGTTGCTTGATGTAACATTAGTGGGTTGTGGACCCATGGTGTTACCAAACCAATTTGGTTTTGGGCCACTCTTGAGGGCATTGTCTAAGTGGCATCCATGGTCATCACACTTTAACACCCTTAAGGAGGTCTGGGAGATCACCGAATTGCAACCACTTGGTGAGGTCTTGGAGTTTGTTGTAGATGACCAGGCAGGTCAAGGACTAAGATGCAGAGTACCAAGGGGATAAGCAAATTAATTCTAGCAAGATAGGAGGCATATTGTCCTGGCTGGGTATAAAGCCAACTTTTATATTATAGACCAGGAGTCCTCAAACTTTTTAAACAGTGGGCCGGAGGCAGAGCAGGTTGCACAGACATCGGGAGCGGTGCCCTCCAATAGGTAAAGTGAAGTGCGCTCCATGGCCTGGCCTGAGCTCCCCAGGAGCTTCATTATAAATACATGCCTGCCGGCGTTGTCGGCGGGGCCAGACAGAAGTGCTTGGGGGGCCGCATGTGGCCCGCGGGCTGCAGTTTGAGGATCCCTGTTGTAGACTGACAGAGATACACCATGTAACCCTCCCCTAGTGATGGCTTTATGCAGATAGAATGCTATAATTCTGTATATTATGGAACAGAATGGTGGACACTGGACATCAAACTTAAAGGGATTGTTTGGGATAAACTGATCTTTCTAATCTAAACTATCGAACCCCCAATGACCCGCCCCACCCCCACCTACCTTTTAAATTACTTAGATTACTAAAAATCTATGTTTACCTAGGTCATGGGGCACAATTTCTGATTTTCCGATAATATTCTGTTTCTGGAAGGGGGGAACAGAAAGTCATGTATACTAACCCACCCCTCTCCACCCCATCATAGTTACCTGTCTTCTGGTCTGGGTCTTCTGGGCACAGGGCGTCACTTGTTCTGGCACTCTAGCTCTAGTGCGCAGAAATGGGCAGCCAGAAGATGTTAAGAAGAGGAAGTGTCGTCCAAAACAAGTGACATCCCATGCCTAGAAAGTCTGGATTGGAAGACAGGTAAGGATGATGGTGTAGTGGGGATTGAGTTAGTTAGGAAGGGCTAGTTTGAGTGAGCTAGCTAGGGAAACAGGGAGGTGGTGTGAGTGAGAAAGGGAGGAGGAAGAAGTGAGAGAAGGAGGTGGTGTGAGTGAGTGAGAGAGGGAGGGGGGAAGTGAGAGAGGGAGGTGGTGTGAGTGAGAAAGGGAGGGAGAGGAAGTGAGAGAAGGAGGTGGTGTGAGTGAGAGAGGGAGGGAGGGGGGAAGTGAGAGAGGGAGGTGGTGTGAGTGAGAAAGGGAGGGAGAGGAAGTGAGAGAAGGAGGTGGTGTGAGTGAGAAAGGGGGGATGGGAGTGAGAAAGGGAGGGCAAGGAATCGAGAGAAGGAGGTGGTGTGAGTGAGAAAGGTAGAGGGTGGGAGTGAGAAAGGAAGGAGGTGTGAGTGAGAAAGGGAGGAGGTGGGAGTGAGAAAGGGAGGGGGAGGAAGTGAGAGAGGGAGGTGGTTTGAGTGAGAAAGGGAGTGGGTGTGAGTGAGAAAGGGAGGGGGTAGGAGTGAGAAAGGGAGGGGGTGTGCATCAGCTCTGAGTGGCCCAAGGCATCATGGTAGTTGTAGACAAACAAAACAGGAAGCTGCCCATGTGAACAAATGCAAAAGATGCCAAAAACTCCCAGAGAAACCCAGAAATCACTCAAAACACTGCTAGAGGTATTTGGTTTCACTTATTAACCCATTAATAGTACTAACAGAATGATTTATTTTTTTTGCTGGGAAAACTCCTTTAGTAAAGACATAGTCCATGGTAAAGCCTTTGCATGCAAGTGTCCCATTCTGAACATTATCATGGGGTCTTATCAATAGGGAAGGCTTTTATTTGATATTCGATGGAATGAAATACTTGTATTTGTCATTTTTTGACTTCTTTCAATGATCCCTCCACAAGGTATTCACAGAGCACACAGAGCATTGTCATCATCATCTTGTATTGTATAAGAATTTCAATAAGAATGGGTTTTTCTTTGGGGGTGGGGGAGGGGTGAGGATTTTTTTTTCAGAATCCTGCCCTTTCATTTGATTGTTTATTTTCTAGTAAATGGCATTGTCCTTAAGCCTTATTCCATCATAAATGTTAATTAATCCCTAACATTTCTCCAAAGTACATTCAACGTGGAGCAAATTAATGAGTAATATATTCCTATTTAGCATTAATAACAACAATTGCGCCGGCTTCTTTGTAAACTCTCTTTCATTTGCATCAGTAATTTGTTCTAAACCTTTAAACGTGAATCTATTGCTTTTGTCTCATTAAAATCCCGCTCTCGGAGAAGGAGTCAGCGCGGTATTTTCCTCCTTGCCGCTCGGTCTAGGAGCTATTACCTAATGGTTTGACTTAAAGGTCAATGAGTAAGGACCAGCGAAAGTTAATCATAAGCAAAATTAATTATCCTGATCAATCTTTTGCATTCTAAATGTCACATTTTACCCTTGAAGGCAGAGCCCCGCTCACCACAGAGCTGTTGTTCAATGGCGATTATTTGTATATCAACCATTGCACTGACACAGATGCAGAAGCGTCAACCTAGGAGAACCCTTGTGAATGGGAAGTGGTGGCAAAAGTGGGAGTGGCCTTTATAAGGGGTGTGGTCCTAAGAGTTACAGATATCCAGACCCCATATCAGTGGCATAACATGAATGTCTGGGCCCCAAGGTGAACATTTGACATGGGGACCCTGCACACAGTATAATGTCCCATAGTGGCCCCTGCACATAGTATTATGTCCCATAGTGGCCCCTGCACACAGTATTATGCCCCATAGTGGCCCCTCCACACAGTATTATACCCCATAGTTGCCCCAATATACAGTATTATCCCCCATAGTGGCCCCTGCACACAGTATTATCCCCCATAGTGGCCCCTGCACACAGTATTATCCCCCACAGTGGCACCTGCACACAGTATTATCCCCCATAGTGGCCCCTGCACACAGTATTATCCCCCATAGTGGCCCCTGCACACAGTATTATGTCCCATAGTGGCCCCTGTACACAGTATTATGTCCCATAGTGTCCCCTGCACACAGTATTATGCCCCATAGTGGCCCCTGCACACAGTATTATGCCCCATTGTGGCCCCTGCACACAGTATTATGCCCCATAGTGGCCCCTGCATACAGTATTATGCCCCATAGTGGCCCCTGCACACAGTATTATGTTCCATAGTGGCCCCTGCACACAGTATTATGCCCCATAGTGTCCCCTGCACACAGTATTATTCCCCATAGTGGCTCCTGCACACAGTATTATCCCCCATAGTGGCCCCTGCACACAGTATTATGTCCCATAGTGGCCCCTGCACACAGTATTATTCCCCATAGTGGCCCCTGCACACAGTATTATGCCCCATAGTGGCCCCTGCACACAGTATTATGCCCCATAGTGGCCCCTGCACACAGTATTATTCCCCATAGTGGCCCCTGCACACAGTATTATACCCCATAGTGGCCCCTGCACACAGTATTATGTCCCATAGTGGCCCCTGCACACAGTATTATGCCCCATAGTGTCCCCTGCACACAGTATTATGCCCCATAGTGGCCCCTGCACACAGTATTATCCCCCATAGTGGCCCCTGCACACAGTATTATGTCCCATAGTGGCCCCTGCACACAGTATTATGTCCCATAGTGGCCCCTGCACACAGGATTATGTCCCATAGTGACCCCTGCACACAGTATTATCCCCCATAGTGCCCCCTGCACACAGTATTATCCCCCATAGTGCCCCCTGCACACAGTATTATTCCCCATAGTGGCCCCTGCACACAGTATTATGTCCCATAGTGGCCCCTGCACACAGTATTATTCCCCATAGTGGCCCCTGCACACAGTATTATGTCCCATAGTGGCCCCTGCACACAGTATTATGTCCCATAGTGGCCCCTGCACACAGTATTATGTCCCATAGTGGCCCCTGCACACAGTATTATGTCCCATAGTGGCCCCTGCACACAGTATTATGTCCCATTGTGGTCCCTGCACACAGTATTATGTCCCATTGTGGTCCCTGCACACAGTATTATGTCCCATAGTGGCCCCTGCACACAGTATTATGCCTCATAATGGTCCCTGCACACAGTATTATGCTCCATTGTGAACCACCCATGAACAATTATTATACCCTGGGGTCTTTACATAGACCCAGGGGATGACACGAACATAAAAAAAATCCCTGTTACTTACCTCTCTTGGGCTCCCCGCTGATAACGGCCATATTCAATGATGGACCAGACATCACATGAGCCGGATAATGACGCAGGCCCAGCCCACGTGATGTGTGGGACCTCACCCAATAGACCCAAAGACTTCTGGAAGGAAAGGTAAATAGCAGTGTTTTTTTATGTTCCCTCACCTTTCCTAGCCCTCCTATCCCGTCTCCTGATCACAGCCGCCTCTGCATAAGGGGAAGCGTTGGCGGCCATGAGCACGAGCGAGGATTGGTAAGTAAATAGGACCCATTACCTATTACTATTACTCCAGCAGGTAACAGCCTATTAAAAAAAAAAAAAAAAAAAAAAAAAGCCTGCCTTAAAACCTATTTTGATAATTTTTTTCATACCAATAGTATTGCAGATTAGTATAAGAAAAAATCCTCTACTGACACTAATAGAGCTTGTGGCTCAGTCAGTAAGGTAACAGCTTCATATAGAGATATCTCTATATACCAATGCAATATGTCCGTGCGTATAGTCGCATGCAATGGGCACAAGATAGTACTCTATATTGTCCCCAAAAATAAATCCATATAGCCTCCTCATAAATTGGGTGCCATACCATGCATGTTCCCATATTGAGTCCCATTACTATTACACCTCCCAGCATGCACCGACAGCTCAGGCTCGGGATAGAAAGCAGCAAACTAGTATTAGACCTACTGTATTATCTACATAAAGAAACCTATAGAACATGTGACCTGATTCGCTCAGACTGTGGCTCCTAGGACAGAGACTTCAAGGCGCACCGTCATCTGTAAGACACTTCTGAGTCTCCCATAAAATATTCATAGAGATTGAAGAATTATTTATTGCTGCCAAATCTGCCGGAATAATTACTGAGCTCCTGACTGTAAACTGAGACGGAGAAATGCGGCTAATGGAGGAAGAGAAGGGAATCCTGTAGTCAGAACAGAGATCTCAGGGGCCCCCAGGGACCCGGACACATGTGACTACAGGCTGGGGGGTACGAAGGGGCAACAATAAGACTTCTGGTGGACTAGAGTGGTCATATAGTTAAAAGGTAGTGATAGGATTCATATAGGCAGTAAGGGGTTAATGGTTCCAGCACTGCAGGTCCGGGGCAGTGAAGAGGTTAATAGTCACATCTCTGGTAGTCTAGAGGAGTAACTTGGTTTATAGTTATATCCCATCCCTTGTCATCTCATAAAGGTAAAGGGGTTGTCAAGAATATTTTATTTCTGGCCCATCATATCCTGTTGGTGCTTTAGGTCTGGTCCCTGCACTAAACAGTGCACAGAGCCAGAAACAGATAGCGCCATGCCCTGTATTGTGGCCAGACTGTGCTACTGCAGCTCAGCCTTCCTTGACGTCAGTAACGCTGGGTGCACACCTGCGTCCGGTCTCCGTTCTGAGGTTTCTGTCTTCTGCAGGCATAAGACGGAAACCTGTCAGGATGTGAGCGCCGGTGTTTTGTGCTCTCCGCGGTGAAACTGTTTTATCTGGACACAAAGTCCTGCATGTCCGACTTTATGTCCGGTTAAAAAAAATCGGTTTCGCCGCGGAGAGCACAAAACGCTCACCGGCGCTAACGGCCGGACACTTTTCAAACCCATTCAACTGAATGTGTTTGGAACATGACTGCAGGTTTCCGTCTCCTGCCCAGTTTCGTAGACCCCGGGCGCAGATGTGAATGAGCCCTAACAGTGTCTGGCCACTATGACGTGCACGGAACCAACTGCAGATCTGTCCACCCTCTGCTGCCGACACCCCCACTGATCACATTATTAAGATCTTAATTCCTGGACATGCCCTTTAAAGAGTTTAGGGTTAGAGCCCTGGTGGTCTAGGGGATGGCAGGGATTTATGGTTAGAGCACTGGTGGTCTAGGGGATGGCAGGGATTTATGGTTAGAGCACTGGTGGTCTAGGGGATGGCAGGGATTTATGGTTAGAGCACTGGTGGTCTAGGGGATGGCAGGGATTTATGGTTAGAGCACTGGTGGTCTAGGGGATGGCAGGGAGTTATGGTTAGAGCACTGGTGGTCTAGGGGATGGCAGGGAGTTATGGTTAGAGCACTGGTGTTAGAGCATTGAAGGGGTTAATAATACCATTTATGATAGGCTAGGGTATTGAAGGGGTTAATGATAGCCAAATCAGGGCTGCTTTATTATTAGGAATATCGGAGGGTCCCTGAGGTCAGAGCCCCCCACTAACCCACTACTAGAGCTACGTTATCACTTTATGTGATGAGAGTACCCCTTTAAGTTTTTATCACCTGATTAAAGGGGTTGTAGGTATATTCATTGATGATCCTTAGGTTATAGATCGGCGAGGGTCCCACACCCAGGTCCCAGCTGATCAGCAGTCCTAAAATTTAGTAAGTACGCCGCCAGGTCCTACCTGTTATTCACGGTCGGTGGTCGCGTACTTGTTCCCTCCTTCGGCCTCTCAAGAACACTTTTCTTGCCCCTAGGTAATGATAACAAGCTGCCCCAGACCATTATATTAAGCCCCTCCCACTATGTAGATTTGTGCTGTGCATAGAATGCTGGGATATAAAATAATTGCAGTTTTTGTTATTTTGTATCCCCAGTCATCTCCAGAACACACCGCTGTAGTGACATGAGCGCAGCAGAGCAGACATGGGGGACGTCTCCAGACAGAGATTACCTTTAACCAGCGCCTTAGATAATAAAGCGTTTTCTCTCCCCAAGGTGACAGTAACACCGAAAAATGTAAAATAAAACTCATCTTTTAAGACGCAGCCGGGACTCGGTGTCTCTTCTGACAGCCAAGAACAAAGTCAAATGACTACAGAGTTTCACAAAATAATAAGTACAATAGCAGAAGCCGAAATTACTCGGACTTCAAAAGAAGCGAAAGAGGAGCAACATGTCACGGCTACAATCTGCGGCGAGTTCAGCGCCGCGGCTCAAGGTTCACCCAATCCATAAAAACTGATGCTTGAGAAAGGGATAATGTACCCGGCAATGTCACAGTCACAGCGATGACATCATTCACTTTCTCTCCAGACTATAGATCACCTCCATAGCCTCATGTCTGCTCCGAGTCTGGATGATAACGGAGTCTGTCACATGTTTACGCTCTAAATCGGTTACAGTCATGTTTATGGAAGTCTCCCGCCCCCTATACCAATCAGGAAATTAAAACCAATGATATAGGATAGCTCATCGGTAGGGATCTGACACCCAGGACCCCCACAGATCTGCTGGTTGGAGGGAGCTCTGTGGTCTGTTCACTGAATACTAAACACAGCGCCATACATTGCATAGAGGTTGTGCTTGGTATTGCAGCTTAGCTCCATTCGCTTGAATGGGACTGAGACGCAAACACGCAAATGATGCTGACACTTGAAGCAGCTGATCCGTGGGGTCCCAGGTGTCAAACCTCCACTGATCAGCTATTGAAGACTTTTCCTAAGGACACGTCACCTAATATTGCATGGTCATCCTTGTTAACATGTTAGTTCCGGTCATTAAAGGGATTTTACCACTAAAACCTTTTTTTTTGTGTGGATAAGACGTCGGAATAGCCTTTAGAAAGGCTATTCGTCTCTGACCTTTAGACGTGGTCTCCACTGTGTTGTTTCTTAGAAATACCGTTTTTTACCGGTATGCTAATGAGTTCTCTCGCAGCAATGGGGGCGGGCCTCAGAGCCCAAACAGTGACGGGGGCATCCCCACCACTGCCAGAGAAGTGCCTCCAAGCGCCGCCTCCTTCTTCGTCCGCAGCGTCATCTTCAACATTTTCTCCCAGCGCAGGCTCGTAACTTCTAGGCCTCGGGCCTTGAGCAGAGCAGACTGCGCAGGGGCACAGGCCACGGGAAAATGGCTGCTAGCAATACTGTGCAAGCAGCCATTTTCTCGTGGCCTGTGCGCCTGCGCAGTCTGCTCTGCCCAAGGCCCGAGGCCTAGAAGTTACAAGCCTGCGAGGGAAGAAGACACTGAAGATGACGCTGCAGACGAAGAAGGAGGAGTCCCTGGAGACACTTCTCTGGCAGCGGTGGGGACGCCCTCATCACTGTTTGAGCGCTGGGGCCCGCCCCCATCATTGCGAGAGAACTCATTTGCATACCGGTAAAAAACGGTATTTCTAAGGAACGGCGCAGCGGAGACCACGTCTAAAGGTAAGAGACGAATAGACTTTCTAAAGGCTACTCCGATGTCTTATCGACAAAAAAAATGTTTTAATGGTAGAATCCCTTTAAGCTGGAGTAGACATGGTTTTTATATCCCGAAGATGTTCCAATGGATTGAAACCTGGGGAGTTTGTAGGCGCTAAACTCTGTAGACACTAAAGTCATTGCACTAAACCCCTTGATATGTTCCTCAGGACATGGACATGATCCTACTGAACGATACTGCCACCATTAGATGCCACTGGCCGGTACAATGTGGTGGTTCATGTCATAGTAACATCCACAAGATGTCAGCACCCAAGGTTTCACAGCAGAACATTACCCAGAGCCTCACACTGCCACACTCATCGTCTTCATTCATCAGACCAGACTATCTTCTTCCATTGTTCCTTGGTCCGGCTGATGCTCATGTGCTCATTGAGGACACTTTTAGTGGTGAACAAGGATCAGTACAGGCGCACCGACCACACAGTCCCACACACAACAAGCTGTGATGCCCAATGTGTACAGACACCTTTCTATCAGACAACTTTGTCAACAATTTGTGCTACAGTAGATCTTCTGTAGGATCAGACATCCTTGTGTTCATTCCCTCGTACACCAATAAGCCTCAGGTGCCCATGGCTGCCATCACCACTTCTCCAATTGTCTTCTTTGGTCCACAGTAGTGAAAGCTCCACCATCAAGATTCGCCATTCTAGAGATGCTCCGGCAATGGAGATCAATGGTCCTCTTCCAAGAGGCATCCTCTAGAGGGGCTTCCTAGAAGAACATATTAGGTCTATTTGGGACACTAAACCACCTACAGGCCATTCTGTTGCAGGTGTTTAGTGTCCAAAATCATTCTGTGGTAAATCCATTTGTGCCCGCATTAAAAAACCAAACCTTTATTCTTATCCAGAGATGAGTCTGATGAATGTGAAGAATATGAGTCTCTTCAGACTCATCTCTGGTGCTCCTGTCCACTGTGCAGATCTTCAGTGAAGCCGGAGTCGTACACCTTGGCATCACTGCGCATGTACCTGATGTCTGGCGCATGCGCGCTGGAGCCACGGTGTACTCCTCTGGCGTCACTGAAGAACACTGGAGAGTACAACCATAGGATATCGAGTATACAGCTATTTATTTTTAGGACAACATTATAACAGCATGGTCTGGGACTAGTGTTGTGTGATCGGGATCGGACAAGATCGGATCCCGATCGGCGATCAAGCAAATTTCACAATTGGGATCGGCTGGAAAATAATCGGAAATCAGATTTTGAAATCTCAAAATCGGCTCATCCTTACTGTATATATAATATATAATTAGGGTTGAGCAATCGAGATCGGACAAGATCGGATCCCAATCGGCGATCAAGCAAATTTCACGATCACGATCGGCTGGAATATGATCGGAAATCGGATTTAAAAATCGATTCTGAAATCTCAAGATCTTCTCAACCCTATCTGGGACTCTAAACCCCGGTCCTTAAGGAACTGTGGATGATTTAGTGTCTCAAATCGCCCGGAGAGGATCCCTTTAAAAATCCTTCCTCAAGAGAGGAAGCCGTCAGCCTTAAAGGGGCTGCCTCATCACAGACATCCCTTACAATCTAAAGTTCCCCATAGCCCCCCACTTTGGAGCTTCATTTGTGGACCTGAGGTCACCATTCCAGAAGGCCCTTAGAAGTGAATAGATTGGTGGCTCAGCCCATTCACAAGGGGACCTCCACCTCCTTCTCCTGAATGGTCCCATTGGTCATACCCATGTCAATCCGAGACTAATCCCCTTCCAAAACCAAGGGTGAGCCAAAGATACAGGGAACGGAATATAGATTGCCATACATAGAAAGGACGATTGGGGTCGATAGGGTCGATGGCTGTGCCGCCTACCAGGCCGAGGTACGGATTCTGCCGTGTCCCTTTAAGCAGCCACTTAGGCCTGGCATGTAATACCGTACAAGATAATCAGATCTAGTTGAGGAGATGTTTGATGTAAATCATTATTATAACAGAGAGCGGCGGAGAATTCTCCCTGTGATCATTCATCTCTCGGCTTCAAAAAATACAATTTCTATTCTGATGAGCCAAATGCATAGCAAAGGGTTTTTTCTAGTAAAATATGTTTTGGAGGTGATGCATTGACCTGATAGTGTTGTGCAGCCGATGCTTTGTAAAATTTATTATGCGCCTCAGAGTGTAAATATAAAAGAGAAGCCGAATGAAAAGATGGATGAGTCGATACTGTGTATTCTCCGTCCATGGTCCTGAATCATTATTGTAACAGATATTGACAAGAGCCGAGAAAATGAAAGATTAGGATGCAGGGTCAGGTACGAGCCGGGAACATTGGAATGAATTAGAGGCGGCGTGGTGGGGAGGTGGGGTGCCAACATAGGAGCCCGAGCTTGTATATATGCATGATATGTATGTATGGACAAGGATATTTCCCAGAACTCAATGGGTGCCATGTGTCATACTGAGTACGACAGAAAAAAAAACACAAAACATAGGAATCCTAACATGGGACCAAAGGAAAAACCCCATAAAACATTGGAATCCCAACATAGGACTAAAGAAAAGCCCATAAAACATGGGAATCCCAACATGGGACCAAAGGAAAAATTCATAAAACATGGGAATCCTAACATGGGACCAAAGAAAAACCCCATAAAACATGGGAATCCTAACATGGGACCAAAGAAAAAACCCATAAAACATGGAAATCCTAACATGGGACCAAAGAAGAAGCCCATAAAACATGGGAATCCTAACATGGGATCAAAGGAAAAACCCATAAAACATGGGAATCTTAACATGAGACCAAAGAAAAACCCATAAAACATGGGAATCCTAACATGGGACCAAAGAAAAGCCCATAAAACATGGGAATCCTAACATGGGACCAAAGAAAAAAACACATAAAACATGGGAATCCTAACATGGGACCAAAGAAAAGCCGATAAAATATGGGAATACTAACATGGGGCCAAAGAAAAACCCATAAAACATGGGAATCCTAACATGGGACCAAAGAAAAGCCGATAAAACATGGGAATCCCAACATGGGACCAAAGAAAAAACCCATAAAACATGGGAATCCTAAAATGGGACCAAAAGAAAAAAGCCATAAAACATGGGAATCCCAACATGGACCAAAGAAAAAACCCATAAAACATGGGAATCCTAACATGGGACCAAAGGAAAACCCATAAAACATGGGAATCCTAACATGGGACCAAAGAAAAACCCCATAAAACATGGGAATCCCAACATGGGACCAAAGAAAAAACCCATAACACATGGGAATCTTAACATGGAACCAAAGAAAAAACCCATAAAACATGGAAATCCTAACATGGACCAAAGAAAAAACCCATAAAACATGGGAATCCCAACATGGGACCAAAGAAAAAACCCATAAAACATGGGAATCCTAACATGGGACCAAAGAAAAACCCCATAAAACATGGGAATCCCAACATGGGACCAAAGAAAAAACCCATAACACATGGGAATCTTAACAAGGGACCAAAGAAAAATCCCATAAAACATGGGAATCCCAACATGGGACCAAAGAAAAACCCATAAAACATGGGAATCTTAACATGGAACCAAAGAAAAAACCCATAAAACATGGGAATCCTAACATGGACCAAAGAAAAAACCCATAAAACAAGGGAATCCCAACATGGGACCAAAGAAAAAGCCCATAAAACATGTGAATCCTAACATGAGACCAAAGGAAAAACCCATAAAACATGGGAATCCCAACATGGGACCAAAGGAAAAACCCATAAAACATGGGAATCCTAACATGGGACCAAAGGAAAAACGGATAAAACATGGGAATCCCAACATGGACCAGAGAAAAAAAACATAAAATATGGGAATCCTAACATGGGACCAAAGGAAAAACCCATAAAACATGGGAATCCTAACATGGGACCAAAGGAAAAACCCATAAAATATGGGAATCCTAACATGGGACCAAAGGAAAAACGCATAAAACATGGGAATCCCAACATGGACCAGAGAAAAAAAACATAAAACATGGGAATCCTAACATGGGACCAAAGGAAAAACCCATAAAACATGGGAATCCTAACATGGGACCAAAGGAAAAACCCATAAAACATGGGAATCCCAACATGGACCAACGAAAAAAACCCATAAAACATGGGAATCCTAACATGGGACAAAAGAAAAAACATAAAACATGGGAATCCTAAAATGGGACCAAAGAAAAAAATCCATAAAACATGGAAATCTTAACATGGGACCAAAGAAAAAACCCATAAAACAAGGACTCCTGTCTCCTGACATGTGTGGCCTGGATTTTCTAGTCTGGACTGCTCTGTGTGTATGGGACCTTACAGGATAATAAGTCTGCACTATGGATTTCATCCCCAGACCAAAACCCAAAATCAATTTTCCCAATCGCACAAAAGAAAAAAAAATCAGTAATTTCTTATCTCTCCTGACTCCTCTTCTCTTTAAGATCCTGGCCTGCCCATAGGCCATACAATATGCTGTATGGAACACAGCATGCAACGTCCTGATGGATATTGGTGCCAAAGTGAACCCCACAGTTCTGAGTGGGAAATGCTGATACATTGTAGCAACCGGATCAGCTGTGAGTTTAGCACCTGCTGGCAGTGTTTTGTATTACAGGTCACTTGACCATTCACTAGCGACAAGGGGTGACCACACCAGGTTTGACTTAAAAAACACAGGGCGACAGCTTCCGACTCTGTACACTGAATACAGCTTCTGGCTCTGTACACTATATACAGCTTCTGGCTCTGTACACTATATACAGCATCTGGCTCTGTACACTACATACAGCTTCTGGCTCTGTACACTATATACAGCATCTGGCTCTGTACACTGAATACAGCTTCTGGCTTTGTACACTATATACAGCTTCTTGCTCTGTACACTGTATACAGCTTCTGAGTCTGTACACTGAATACAGCTTCCATTTCTGTACAATGGATACAGCTTCTGACTCTGTATACTGTATACAACTTCCGGCTCTGTACACTGTATACAGCTTCTGACTCTGTACACTGTATACAGTTTCTGGCTTTTTACACTGTATACAGCTTCTGGCTCTGTACACTATATACAGCATCTGGCTCTGTACACTACATACAGCTTCTGGCTCTGTACACTGTATACAACTTCTGGCTCTGTACACTGTATACAGCTTCTGGCTTTGTACACTATATACAGCTTCTTGCTCTGTACACTGTATACAGCTTCTGAGTCTGTACACTGAATACAGCTTCCATTTCTGTACAATGAATACAGCTTCTGACTCTGTACATTGTATACAACTTCCAGCTCTGTACACTGTATACAGCTTCTGACTCTGTACACTGTATACAGCTTCCGACTCTGTACACTGAATACAGCTTCCGTTTCTGTACACTGAATACAGTTTCTGACTCTGTACACTGTATACAGCTTCCAGCTCTGTACACTGTATACAGCTTCTGACTCTGTACACTGTATACAGCTTCCGACTCTGTACACTGAATACAGCTTCCGTTTCTGTACACTGAATACAGTTTCTGACTTTGTACACTGTATACAGCTTCCGGCTCTGTACACTGTATACAGCTTCCGGCTCTGTACACTGTATACAGCTTCTGGCTCTGTACACTGTAACACTGGTGCCAGAGACCTGCAACTCTTCTCCATTTCACTTGAATAGGCACAGAGCTATTTCTGGCTATATACTTGGTATACAACCTTCCACAGCTGAATCCGCAGATCGGTCCTGGAGACCCCCACCAGTCCTGTGGATACATCATCAGTATCCACCACCCACGGCTCTCGGACATCCCCTTTAATTACTATATATGTAATGCTAATCTATCTACTACACCACAAGACTCTTTATTCCAAGCACACGCATTGATAAACACAGCGGACAGATTAGTTATATTTCCCATTAGAAAACATACGGGTACAAATCCACTCGACGCTGCACAAAGGTGCGCTCTACCTGCGTATCACAGTAAATCTTAAATTGCAGCCTATAGTTCTCCTTTAACCTCCTGCTCAGGGACTGAAATTGATTTAATGGAGGCAGAATGTGCTGGTAGCGGCGGTTCGGGAAAGCGGTAGATTTAGCCAGGTGGAATCCATGCTTTGCTGCCTTTTCTAAAACCTCTTGAAGTATATCAGGAATGCATATAAGCAGGGTGAATTATTTGGAGCATGTTCTCAAGAGTAAGTACTTTCCATATCAATGCTGTAATTTTTCTTCAGTACTTGATGTGTAAATAACTGCTTACAAAGCAGAGGGCTGAGAATAGGAGGGAGGGAGGAAAGCGGCGCGACCCAGAGCGCAGGGCGCAGCTATAGAAATGGAACAACCAGACCGTATCCTAGGGCGCCCTGTTCTTATGGATAGATATACTGGGGTGAGGGTCAGGGTGTCCTTGCACACTGGGACCTTGCAAGCCCTGTGGCTGCTGTGTTTTGTGGTCCTCGGAGAGGACTCTGTTGGGCCCCGGCCTTACACAAGATGATGAATGTGACGCTGGTGAAGATCTGCAATGTCAGCAAAACCAACCTTCAACTACAGGGAAAAGTCATGATTTGGGAATTATGGGTAATCTATTTATATGTAAACTTTGCATTTAGATTTCATTGCTCTATCCCCTGCTAACAGCGGAGAGCTACCACAAAGAAGTCACAATGGCAGGTCTGGCAGGCACTTGTTCACACACACAAAACACTGTCAGGTTTTAGGTTGAGAGTCTAGGCCAAAATCCACCAAAATTCCACAACAGCTATGACAAACTTATACCCCAGCATATCACCCCAGCCCTGCAGATAGATAGGTTACTGTCACCAGAACCAGCATATCACCCCAGCCCTGCAGATAGATAGGTTAGCGTCTCCAGAACCAGCATATCACCCCAGCCCTGCAGATAGATAGGTTACTGTCACCAGAACCAGCATATCACCCCAGCATTGCAGATAGATAGGTTACTGTCACCAGAACCAGCATATCACCCCAGCCTGCAGATAGATAGGTTAGTGTCACCAGAACCAGCATATCACCCCAGTCCTGCAGATAGATAGGTTACTGTCACCAGAACCAGCATATCACCCCAGCCTTGCAGATAGATAGGTTACTATCACCAGAACCAACATATCACCCCAGCCCTGCAGATAGATAAGTTACTGTCACCAGAACCAGCATATCACCCCAGCCTTGCAGATAGATAGGTTACTGTCACCAGAACCAGCATATCACCCCAGCCCTGCAGATAGATAGGTTACTGTCACCAGACCCAGCATATCACCCCAGCCCTGCAGATAGATAGGTTACTGTCACCAGAACCAGCATATCACCCCAGCCCTGCAGATAGATAGGTTACTGTCACCAGAACCAGCATATCACCCCAGCCCTGCAGATAGATAGGTTACTGTCACCAGACCCAGCATATGACCCCAGCCCTACAGATAGATAGGTTACTGTCACCAGTACCAGCATATCACCCCAGCCCTGCAGATAGATAGGTTACTGTCACCAGAACCAGCATATCACCCCAGCCCTGCAGATAGATAGGTTACTGTCACCAGACCCAGCATATCACCCCAGCCCTGCAGATAGATAGGTTACTGTCACCAGACCCAGCATATGACCCCAGCCCTACAGATAGATAGGTTACTGTCACCAGAACCAGCATATCACCCCAGCCCTGCAGATAGATAGGTTACTGTCACCACAACCAGCATATCACCCCAGCCCTGCAGATAGATAGGTTAGTGTCACCAGATCCAGCATATCACCCCAGCCCTGCAGATAGATAGGTTAGTGTCACCAGAGCCAGCATATCACCCCAGCCCTGCAGATAGATAGGTTACTGTCACCAGAACCAGCATATCACCCCAGCCCTGCAGATAGATAGGTTACTGTCACCAGGACCCAGCATATCACCCCAGCCCTGCAGATAGATAGGTTACTGTCACCAGAACCAGCATATCACCCCAGCCCTGCAGATAGATAGGTTACTGTCACCAGAACCAGCATATCACCCCAGTCCTGCAGATAGATAGGTTACTGTCACCAGAACCAGCATATCACCCCAGCCTTGCAGATAGATAGGTTACTGTCACCAGAACCAACATATCACCCCAGCCCTGCAGATAGATAGGTTAGTGTCACCAGAACCAGTATATCACCCCAGCCCTGCAGATAGATAGGTTACTGTCACCAGAACCAGCATATCACCCCAGCCCTGCAGATAGATAGGTTACTGTCACCAGAACCAGCATATCACTCCAGCCCTGCAGATAGATAGGTTACTGTCACCAGAACCAGCATATCACCCCAGCCCTGCAGATAGATAGGTTACTGTCACCAGAACCAGCATATCACCCCAGCCCTGCAGATAGATAGGTTACTGTCACCACAACCAGTATATCACCCCAGCCCTGCAGATAGATAGGTTAGTGTCACCAGATCCAGCATATCACCCCAGCCCTGCAGATAGATAGGTTAGTGTCACCAGAGCCAGCATATCACCCCAGCCCTGCAGATAGATAGGTTACTGTCACCAGAACCAGCATATCACCCCAGCCCTGCAGATAGATAGGTTACTGTCACCAGGACCCAGCATATCACCCCAGCCCTGCAGATAGATAGGTTACTGTCACCAGAACCAGCATATCACCCCAGCCCTGCAGATAGATAGGTTACTGTCACCAGAACCAGCATATCACCCCAGTCCTGCAGATTGATAGGTTACTGTCACCAGAACCAGCATATCACCCCAGCCTGCAGATAGATAGGTTAGTGTCACCAGAACCAGCATATCACCCCAGTCCTGCAGATAGATAGGTTACTGTCACCAGACCCAGCATATCACCCCAGCCCTGCAGATAGATAGGTTACTGTCACCAGAACCAGCATATCACCCCAGCCTTGCAGATAGATAGGTTACTGTCACCAGAACCAGCATATCACCCCAGCCTTGCAGATAGATAGGTTACTGTCACCAGACCCAGCATATCACCCCAGCCCTGCAGATAGATAGGTTACTGTCACCAGAACCAGCATATCACCCCAGCCTTGCAGATAGATAGGTTACTGTCACCAGAACCAGCATATCACCCCAGCCTTGCAGATAGATAGGTTACTGTCACCAGAACCAACATATCACCCCAGCCCTGCAGATAGATAAGTTACTGTCACCAGAACCAGAATATCACCCCAGCCTTGCAGATAGATAGGTTACTGTCACCAGAACCAGCATATCACCCCAGCATTGCAGATAGATAGGTTACTGTCACCAGAACCAGCATATCACCCCAGCCTGCAGATAGATAGGTTAGTGTCACCAGAACCAGCATATCACCCCAGTCCTGCAGATAGATAGGTTACTGTCACCAGAACCAGCATATCACCCCAGCCTTGCAGATAGATAGGTTACTATCACCAGAACCAACATATCACCCCAGCCCTGCAGATAGATAAGTTACTGTCACCAGAACCAGCATATCACCCCAGCCTTGCAGATAGATAGGTTACTGTCACCAGAACCAGTATATCACCCCAGCCCTGCAGATAGATAGGTTACTGTCACCAGACCCAGCATATCACCCCAGCCCTGCAGATAGATAGGTTACTGTCACCAGACCCAGCATATGACCCCAGCCCTACAGATAGATAGGTTACTGTCACCAGAACCAGCATATCACCCCAGCCCTGCAGATAGATAGGTTACTGTCACCACAACCAGCATATCACCCCAGCCCTGCAGATAGATAGGTTAGTGTCACCAGATCCAGCATATCACCCCAGCCCTGCAGATAGATAGGTTAGTGTCACCAGAGCCAGCATATCACCCCAGCCCTGCAGATAGATAGGTTACTGTCACCAGAACCAGCATATCACCCCAGCCCTGCAGATAGATAGGTTACTGTCACCAGGACCCAGCATATCACCCCAGCCCTGCAGATAGATAGGTTACTGTCACCAGAACCAGCATATCACCCCAGCCCTGCAGATAGATAGGTTACTGTCACCAGAACCAGCATATCACCCCAGTCCTGCAGATAGATAGGTTACTGTCACCAGAACCAGCATATCACCCCAGCCTTGCAGATAGATAGGTTACTGTCACCAGAACCAACATATCACCCCAGCCCTGCAGATAGATAGGTTAGTGTCACCAGAACCAGTATATCACCCCAGCCCTGCAGATAGATAGGTTACTGTCACCAGAACCAGCATATCACCCCAGCCCTGCAGATAGATAGGTTACTGTCACCAGAACCAGCATATCACTCCAGCCCTGCAGATAGATAGGTTACTGTCACCAGAACCAGCATATCACCCCAGCCCTGCAGATAGATAGGTTACTGTCACCAGAACCAGCATATCACCCCAGCCCTGCAGATAGATAGGTTACTGTCACCACAACCAGTATATCACCCCAGCCCTGCAGATAGATAGGTTAGTGTCACCAGATCCAGCATATCACCCCAGCCCTGCAGATAGATAGGTTAGTGTCACCAGAGCCAGCATATCACCCCAGCCCTGCAGATAGATAGGTTACTGTCACCAGAACCAGCATATCACCCCAGCCCTGCAGATAGATAGGTTACTGTCACCAGGACCCAGCATATCACCCCAGCCCTGCAGATAGATAGGTTACTGTCACCAGAACCAGCATATCACCCCAGCCCTGCAGATAGATAGGTTACTGTCACCAGAACCAGCATATCACCCCAGTCCTGCAGATTGATAGGTTACTGTCACCAGAACCAGCATATCACCCCAGCCTGCAGATAGATAGGTTAGTGTCACCAGAACCAGCATATCACCCCAGTCCTGCAGATAGATAGGTTACTGTCACCAGACCCAGCATATCACCCCAGCCCTGCAGATAGATAGGTTACTGTCACCAGAACCAGCATATCACCCCAGCCTTGCAGATAGATAGGTTACTGTCACCAGAACCAGCATATCACCCCAGCCTTGCAGATAGATAGGTTACTGTCACCAGACCCAGCATATCACCCCAGCCCTGCAGATAGATAGGTTACTGTCACCAGAACCAGCATATCACCCCAGCCTTGCAGATAGATAGGTTACTGTCACCAGAACCAGCATATCACCCCAGCCTTGCAGATAGATAGGTTACTGTCACCAGAACCAACATATCACCCCAGCCCTGCAGATAGATAAGTTACTGTCACCAGAACCAGCATATCACCCCAGCCTTGCAGATAGATAGGTTACTGTCACCAGAACCAGCATATCACCCCAGCCCTGCAGATAGATAGGTTAGTGTCACCAGATCCAGCAAATCACCCCAGCACCCCAGCCCTGCAGATAGATAGGTTAGTGTCACCTGAGCCAGCATATCACCCCAGCCCTGCAGATAGATAGGTTACTGTCACCAGAACCAGCATATCATCCCAGCCCTGCAGATAGATAGGTTACTGTCACCAGGACCCAGCATATCACCCCAGCCCTGCAGATAGATAGGTTACTGTCACCAGAACCAGCATATCACCCCAGTCCTGGAGATAGATAGGTTACTGTCACCAGAACCAGCATATCACCCCAGCCTGCAGATAGATAGGTTAGTGTCACCAGAACCAGCATATCACCCCAGTCCTGCAGATAGATAGGTTACTGTCACCAGACCCAGCATATCACCCCAGCCCTGCAGATAGATAGGTTACTGTCACCAGAACCAGCATATCACCCCAGCCTTGCAGATAGATAGGTTACTGTCACCAGAACCAACATATCACCCCAGCCCTGCAGATAGATAAGTTACTGTCACCAGAACCAGCATATCACCCCAGCCCTGCAGATAGATAGGTTACTGTCACCAGAACCAGCATATCACCCCAGCCTTGCAGATAGATAGGTTACTGTCACCAGAACCAGCATATCACCCCAGCCCTGCAGATAGATAGGTTACTGTCACCAGTACCAGCATATCACCCCAGCCCTGCAGATAGATAGGTTACTGTCACCAGAACCAGCATATCACCCCAGCCTTGCAGATAGATAGGTTACTGTCACCAGAACCAGCATATCACCCCAGCCCTGCAGATAGATAGGTTACTGTCACCAGTACCAGCATATCACCCCAGCCCTGCAGATAGATAGGTTACTGTCACCAGAACCAGCATATCACCCCAGCCTTGCAGATAGATAGGTTACTGTCACCAGAACCAGCATATCACCCCAGTCCTGCAGATAGATAGGTTACTGTCACCAGAACCAGCATATCACCCCAGTCCTGCAGATAGATAGATTACTTTCACCAGAACCAGTATATAACCCCAGCCCTGCAGATAGATAGGTTACTGTCACCAGAACCAGCATATCACCCCAGCCCTGCAGATAGATAGGTTACTGTCACCAGAACCAGCATATCACCCCAGCCCTGCAGATAGATAGGTTACTGTCACCAGAACCAGCATATCACCCCAGCCTTGCAGATAGATAGGTTACTGTCACCAGAACCATCATATCACCCCAGCCCTGCAGATAGATAGGTTAGTGTCACCAGAACCAGCATATCACCCCAGTCCTGCAGATAGATAGGTTACTGTCACCAGAACCAGTATATCACCCCGGCCCTGCAGATAGATAGGTTACTGTCACCAGAACCAGCATATCACCCCAGCCTTGCAGATAGATAGGTTACTGTCACCAGAACCAGCATATCACCCCAGCCCTGCAGATAGATAGGTTACTGTCACCAGTACCAGCATATCACCCCAGCCCTGCAGATAGATAGGTTACTGTCACCAGAACCAGCATATCACCCCAGCCTTGCAGATATATAGGTTACTGTCACCAGAACCAGCATATCACCTCAGTCCTGCAGATAGATAGATTACTGTCACCAGAACCAGCATATCACCCCAGCCCTGCAGATAGATAGGTTACTGTCACCAGACCCAGCATATCACCCCAGCCCTGCAGATAGATAGGTTACTGTCACCAGACCCAGCATATCACCCCAGCCCTGCAGATAGATAGGTTACTGTCACCAGACCCAGCATATGACCCCAGCCCTACAGATAGATAGGTTACTGTCACCAGAACCAGCATATCACCCCAGCCCTGCAGATAGATAGGTTACTGTCACCACAACCAGCATATCACCCCAGCCCTGCAGATAGATAGGTTAGTGTCACCAGATCCAGCATATCACCCCAGCCCTGCAGATAGATAGGTTAGTGTCACCAGAGCCAGCATATCACCCCAGCCCTGCAGATAGATAGGTTACTGTCACCAGAACCAGCATATCACCCCAGCCCTGCAGATAGATAGGTTACTGTCACCAGGACCCAGCATATCACCCCAGCCCTGCAGATAGATAGGTTACTGTCACCAGAACCAGCATATCACCCCAGCCCTGCAGATAGATAGGTTACTGTCACCAGAACCAGCATATCACCCCAGTCCTGCAGATAGATAGGTTACTGTCACCAGAACCAGCATATCACCTCAGCCTTGCAGATAGATAGGTTACTGTCACCAGAACCAACATATCACCCCAGCCCTGCAGATAGATAGGTTAGTGTCACCAGAACCAGTATATCACCCCAGCCCTGCAGATAGATAGGTTACTGTCACCAGAACCAGCATATCACCCCAGCCCTGCAGATAGATAGGTTACTGTCACCAGAACCAGCATATCACTCCAGCCCTGCAGATAGATAGGTTACTGTCACCAGAACCAGCATATCACCCCAGCCCTGCAGATAGATAGGTTACTGTCACCAGAACCAGCATATCACCCCAGCCCTGCAGATAGATAGGTTACTGTCACCACAACCAGTATATCACCCCAGCCCTGCAGATAGATAGGTTAGTGTCACCAGATCCAGCATATCACCCCAGCCCTGCAGATAGATAGGTTAGTGTCACCAGAGCCAGCATATCACCCCAGCCCTGCAGATAGATAGGTTACTGTCACCAGAACCAGCATATCACCCCAGCCCTGCAGATAGATAGGTTACTGTCACCAGGACCCAGCATATCACCCCAGCCCTGCAGATAGATAGGTTACTGTCACCAGAACCAGCATATCACCCCAGCCCTGCAGATAGATAGGTTACTGTCACCAGAACCAGCATATCACCCCAGTCCTGCAGATTGATAGGTTACTGTCACCAGAACCAGCATATCACCCCAGCCTGCAGATAGATAGGTTAGTGTCACCAGAACCAGCATATCACCCCAGTCCTGCAGATAGATAGGTTACTGTCACCAGACCCAGCATATCACCCCAGCCCTGCAGATAGATAGGTTACTGTCACCAGAACCAGCATATCACCCCAGCCTTGCAGATAGATAGGTTACTGTCACCAGAACCAGCATATCACCCCAGCCTTGCAGATAGATAGGTTACTGTCACCAGACCCAGCATATCACCCCAGCCCTGCAGATAGATAGGTTACTGTCACCAGAACCAGCATATCACCCCAGCCTTGCAGATAGATAGGTTACTGTCACCAGAACCAGCATATCACCCCAGCCTTGCAGATAGATAGGTTACTGTCACCAGAACCAACATATCACCCCAGCCCTGCAGATAGATAAGTTACTGTCACCAGAACCAGCATATCACCCCAGCCTTGCAGATAGATAGGTTACTGTCACCAGAACCAGCATATCACCCCAGCCCTGCAGATAGATAGGTTAGTGTCACCAGATCCAGCAAATCACCCCAGCACCCCAGCCCTGCAGATAGATAGGTTAGTGTCACCTGAGCCAGCATATCACCCCAGCCCTGCAGATAGATAGGTTACTGTCACCAGAACCAGCATATCATCCCAGCCCTGCAGATAGATAGGTTACTGTCACCAGGACCCAGCATATCACCCCAGCCCTGCAGATAGATAGGTTACTGTCACCAGAACCAGCATATCACCCCAGTCCTGGAGATAGATAGGTTACTGTCACCAGAACCAGCATATCACCCCAGCCTGCAGATAGATAGGTTAGTGTCACCAGAACCAGCATATCACCCCAGTCCTGCAGATAGATAGGTTACTGTCACCAGACCCAGCATATCACCCCAGCCCTGCAGATAGATAGGTTACTGTCACCAGAACCAGCATATCACCCCAGCCTTGCAGATAGATAGGTTACTGTCACCAGAACCAACATATCACCCCAGCCCTGCAGATAGATAAGTTACTGTCACCAGAACCAGCATATCACCCCAGCCCTGCAGATAGATAGGTTACTGTCACCAGAACCAGCATATCACCCCAGCCTTGCAGATAGATAGGTTACTGTCACCAGAACCAGCATATCACCCCAGCCCTGCAGATAGATAGGTTACTGTCACCAGTACCAGCATATCACCCCAGCCCTGCAGATAGATAGGTTACTGTCACCAGAACCAGCATATCACCCCAGCCTTGCAGATAGATAGGTTACTGTCACCAGAACCAGCATATCACCCCAGCCCTGCAGATAGATAGGTTACTGTCACCAGTACCAGCATATCACCCCAGCCCTGCAGATAGATAGGTTACTGTCACCAGAACCAGCATATCACCCCAGCCTTGCAGATAGATAGGTTACTGTCACCAGAACCAGCATATCACCCCAGTCCTGCAGATAGATAGGTTACTGTCACCAGAACCAGCATATCACCCCAGTCCTGCAGATAGATAGATTACTTTCACCAGAACCAGTATATAACCCCAGCCCTGCAGATAGATAGGTTACTGTCACCAGAACCAGCATATCACCCCAGCCCTGCAGATAGATAGGTTACTGTCACCAGAACCAGCATATCACCCCAGCCCTGCAGATAGATAGGTTACTGTCACCAGAACCAGCATATCACCCCAGCCTTGCAGATAGATAGGTTACTGTCACCAGAACCATCATATCACCCCAGCCCTGCAGATAGATAGGTTAGTGTCACCAGAACCAGCATATCACCCCAGTCCTGCAGATAGATAGGTTACTGTCACCAGAACCAGTATATCACCCCGGCCCTGCAGATAGATAGGTTACTGTCACCAGAACCAGCATATCACCCCAGCCTTGCAGATAGATAGGTTACTGTCACCAGAACCAGCATATCACCCCAGCCCTGCAGATAGATAGGTTACTGTCACCAGTACCAGCATATCACCCCAGCCCTGCAGATAGATAGGTTACTGTCACCAGAACCAGCATATCACCCCAGCCTTGCAGATATATAGGTTACTGTCACCAGAACCAGCATATCACCTCAGTCCTGCAGATAGATAGATTACTGTCACCAGAACCAGCATATCACCCCAGCCCTGCAGATAGATAGGTTACTGTCACCAGACCCAGCATATCACCCCAGCCCGGCAGATAGATAGGTTAGTGTCACCAGAACCAGCATATCACCTCAGCCCTGCAGATAGATAGGTTACTGTCACCAGAACCAGCATATCACCCCAGTCCTGCAGATAGATAGGTTACTGTCACCAGAACCAGCATATCACCCCAGCCCTGCCGATAGATAGGTTACTGTCACCAGAATCAAATGCTGTTTTCCCTTGTTGATGAGATAGTTGAGTTGCTGCCTTTGTTGCCAAGATATTGCCTTGTTATTTTAATATGCTTTTTGGAGCAGTGAGACACTGAGTAGTTTGCATGTTGACTAGAACAGCGATAACTCAGTAATGGAGGCAACAATTCACAAGAGGGAAACACAACATGATTTAGGCATCACTAACCTATCTATCTGTGGGACTGGGATGTTATGTTGATTCTGATGACCATAACCTATCTATCTGCAGGGCTGGGGTGATATGCTGGTTTATGGGGCACTCAAAAGAGTTGTTATTAGGGACACTCTGTCTGGCACAGTGTATTGGGACACTCAGTATGTATGATTGTTAAGGGTCGCTCTGCACTGTTAAAGGCAATGCTCGGGCTGCCATTATGGTTGTCAGTATTGCCCATTCTACATCTGGAGTCTTCATGAAGTAATTCTGGATAGTTGGCATCCTTGAAGGATCGTGTTTACTGCAGGCCAGCGAAGAGTTACATCAATTTCCTTATTTACTTCCAAATGAATCAATTAGTGAAGAAGAAAATACGACAAATCTTTCCCTAATTTCTCATCTATTTTTATGTTGCCAATGAAGAATGGTTTATTTAAGAGGCTACTGCGTGCCAAACAGGTGCCAACGCCGCCCGTCTCCTCAGTAAGGAACGATTCATCGACAGCAAGGGTGACAATGCAGAAGTGATCCCTGAAGAAAGAGGAGGAAGAGACATTAGCTGCAGCCGCAGTATAAATAGAGATGATTATGCAAGGAGGTAGATGTGGCACATTTACATAGCGAGCGATCCTCCAAGACATTCTTGTGTGTCTGCCAGGCGGCTGTGATGGGCTCTACCTGTGATGTCTGTCTATTGTGTCATCGCAACGTACCAAACCGGGGGAAAGGAAGAATTAATGATCGCCTGTAAAGCAGTGACGTACCGCACCAGTCCTTCCAGGTCGTCAGAGTGAGGAGGATTTCAAGGCGGTGGAGCCAATTAATTCTTCATGTGGTCAAACTTCGTTTGCACTAAAATAATCGTGAGCGACACTTTCCCTTTCTTAGAAGGCAAAAGTATGAGAAAAAGTCTCGAGAGACACGAACCAGCCTGGCAGGGCTCGGTGCAGACATTGCACTTACACTTTTATAGTATCTCACATATGATGACTCTTCCAGCCTCCTGGGTGATGTCAGGGCTCCCCAGGGGATTTCTGTGGATTTTGATTGGCTCTCAATGGTCATGTGGGGTGCAGTGACGTCATGAGATTTTGACACAAGAATCATGGCATGACCAATGAGACTCAATCACAGATCTAACTAATCCTCTTGGGATTCTCACATAACCAAAGGAGACTGGAAGAGCATCAACGATGATCACAAAGGAGCCCCAGTTGCCTGGAGGGAGCCCAAGCGAGGTGAGAACTTCTAGCACAACTATCACTTCTGGTTTGGACTTAGCAAGTGTGGTCAGAAATTAAACTGGCTGGCAAACCTGGCAAATATTTGCAAAACCAATTTTGCAAGGTTTGCTCATCTTGAACCTGTACCCTACTGTCAGTTTTGTGATCCTAACAGAGTATTTCCACTAATAATCGGTAACCTTCATCCACAATACCTGAGTGCTCCATATGAATGGAATGGTGATGAATAGGGTTGAGCCAATCTTGAGATTTCAGGATCGATTTTAAAATCTGATTTCCAATCATTTTCCAGCCAATCCCAATTCCAATCGCGATCGTGAAATTTGCTCAATCGCCGATCGGGATCCAACCTTTCCCTATCCTGATCACTCAACCCTAGTCAATGCTTCTCTATGGGAAAAGTCACTTTTAGGGTTGAGCCGTTCTTGAGATTTCAAAATCCGATTTCCGATCATTTTCCAGCCGATGCCGATCCCGATTGTGAAATTTGCTCGATTACCAATCTGGATCTGATCTTTTCCAATCCCAGTCGCTCAACCCTAGTGGTGAACATGCTCAGCCACCGCCCAACTTACTTCTGTTGGTGCCACCACTCCATTCACATGAGGCACTCAAGGACCCCCATTTTTGTGATTGCTAGAGGTCTAAATGGTCCAACCCAATGATCAGACCCTCTGGATAGAGAATCAGTGTCATAGTAGGGAAACATCTAGGAACTAGACATAGATATTAGAACAGTGTTGAATTTGGGGGTCCGGTTGACCACCTAACCTGTATGAGACCCTTCACAATGATCCATATAGGTTGCTTATGTATGGGGCAGTCAGTAGGCATAGCTGTTGGCTGGCCAAGAAAGCAGCCGATAGTTTTCCGAAGTATATGTTTTATTCTTATCTGAAAGTCCGTAACGCACAGCTCTCCGACAAGAGGAAACCAAAAATATTCAGAAATTCCCTTTAGAGTAAGCCTGACTACAGTACAGTAAAAGTTTTGACAAAGTTATTCAATGTGTTCGCTTTAAATAGTGAAATGTTTTTAATGTGTGGTTGGAATCGCCAAAGGTCTTTTTTTCCCTCTGGGCATTTCGATGACCTGTTCTACTTGCCTAGAGCAAAAGAATTCAAGCAGAGTTGTCACACGTCGCCCAGTACCTTGTCTAAGGAAAATCACAGACTATGTGGGAATCGGTGGAGTTCTGCAGGCGACGCTGTGATCTGGGAACCGCTGCAAAAACTTGTCATTTGGGTCACGTCGCCAATCAACACGTGAAGGAGTAATAAATATTTCACTTAGATACATTCAGTTATGAGAAGAACAAAGTCCACCCTCTGAATTCCGGGGATTGACGTAACAAGACACAATAAAAAACATCTTAGAAGGTCTTCAAATTAGGTAAATGCGTCCTCCCATGTACAACACACGGTAGATTATACAGTTTTGTTATATATTTGACGAAAACGAAGCCAAAATGGAAAAGTTGATCAACCCACGTGTCTATAGTTTGGAGAATCACCTTCAAAGCTTGACTTGATGTTCTGGTTTTCTGGATGACTTTATCTGTCTCTCACATCGTTCTGGAGGAATTATGTCCCGCTCTTCTTTACAACGTTGCTTCAGGTCATTGAGGTTTGTGATGTTTGTTTCTGCACAGTTCTCTAAAGGCGCCGACCTAGAATTCCCATTGGGTGTTGGGTTGGATTATGGACCATTTTCAGCCAATTTTAAGACCTTCTATAGCTTGATACCTAAAACCATACAATTCAAAGATGTTGGACTTTTTTCGATTCTCTGTACGTAAGCTTTGTTTAGACTGTATTAGGTTTAGCCTGCGCGGGGATCTCCATCGCTCAGATTCCCCAACTAGATCATTAAAACCTCAGTTTGGGATACTCTGTCATGAAGTGTCTATATCCTATAGTTGTGGCTGCCCGGTGGCTGTGATGTGTGTTGCCTATTATAGCACTCCTCCATCTATTTCGACAAGGATCCTATCAGTAAGAACATGAAGATGCCAAGGCCTCACTAGTAATCGAGGTCGAGCTTGAATTAACCCCAAATGCTCCCGTGACTTTGTGGTTTTAGAAAAAATTAAGACTGGTAGACATGCATCCTAGTGTTGGGTTCATTGTTTCTTATTCTGTTGCCAGATTTGCACAACTAGCAGAAGAGTCATTGGTTATTTTCGGTTTCTTTTGGTGGTGGCACTGATGTTCATTGGAGGACCACACCAGACAAGGGATGTTTTTTTATTTTGGTATGAGATTCTCCTATTTCATTGATTTCTCATTGTTGACCCCATCACTCTACACTTGGAAACTTTGGTATCCTCATAGGCTACTTGGTGTAGATATTTTGGATTGTTTCTCGCTAGTCCTGTAAATATCTGTATGGTCCCCAATGAGCTTTGGTGATGCCATCGATGTTCATTGGAGGTCCACAATAGACAAGGGACATTTTGGATCCTCTTCTTGATTGAATGCTCATCACTGGTTCCTCCATTCTCCATTTGGAGTCCGTAGTAGCCTCAGGCTACTTGGTGGACATACTTTGGCCTATTACTAGTTAGTCTTGGAAATATCTGGTCTATATATTGACTCACTTTACAGTAATATTCATGTATCAGTATATTACCAGGAATGTAACCATCCCGCGTCAGACTCATGGTCCCCGCTGGGCCCATCCTTATCAACTTCACGGAGGAGATGATGCTATTTAAGACTAAAGATGGAAATGAAATAAATGATATCATTAAGAGCAATTATCCACATCATTATTCCTCCTCTGTGAGCAGGACTCTTAATAGACCGTGGTTAGCGAATAGTAATCACATCCAGGAATGAAGAAAGTCTCATCAAGAGAGATGACAGGAAACCAATACTGGCCAAGACCATGGACCATTGGTGGGAAGGAGGGAAGTGGAATGAGATCAGGGAACCCCTGGAATAACAGTAACACCTGAGGATAAATCCATAGGGTGAATGGAACCTTTGAGGATGGATTCCGTCAGTGGTGGCCTCGCACATTGCCATGCTACAAAGTCTCGACTCACCAGTATTTCAAACAGAAATCAAATATCTATATATACAGAATCCAGAAGATTGTCTCTTTGACGACGATCAGACAAGGCTCAATTTGTATCCGTCGGGTTTGCTTGAAGATGCGATGACGCCATGTACAGTTATAATGCAAGTTGAGCCTTGTCTGATAGGACACAGAATACATTAGAAGATGAATATTCATGGCAAACAATACATTCCCTTCCAAACACGTCTCCACAGCCGAGAAATCCAATGTCTTTCCAGTACACGCCAATTCAACTGATGCCACCATAGTGATATATTGAATCCCCGGCTGTGAAACAATCCCCTATACGAGCCCCGGGGCAGAACGTTTCGAGGAGGCGGTGATGTGCCGATTGGTCAAAGGGCTCACATTTATACAAGAATCCATTTAGTGGAAAATTGATCATGTTCTTATCTTGAGTAATGTTCATATAGATTGTCTGAGAAAGTAAAGAAGATGACCGAGGAAGGAGGGAGGTTAATAATAGATGTTATGGAGGATTGTCATATTGTATCTGTGTCCTAGACATGATGGATGATTGTATTGTGTTATGTGCTATGTACAAGGGTGAATGTGTCCTGGGGGAGATCGGATAGCGGCCATGCACACTAGAACGCTAGCACTTGGGTTCATTTTAGCGTAACCGGTGGGCTGAGGTGTACTTGGGTGGAAAAATGTCATATGGATGGGGGCACTAACATGGGGGGCATAACAAAGGGGATGTATCATGGGGGAACTCCCCACAAACAGTATAATGTCCCCCAGGTTTCACACAGTATAATAGCCCCATTCCCACACAATATAATATCTTCAGGTCGTACACAGTATAATGTCCCATAGGCCCCACACAGTATAATGTCTCCTAGGTCTCTTATAATATAATGTCCACTAGGTCTCACACTGTATAATGTCCCCCAGAACCCAGACTGTATAATTTTTTCATATCCTACACAGTATAATGTCCGCAGTTTCCACACTGTACAATGTCTCCAGTTCACAGGTTCACCCCAGCTTATACAGCCATAGTTGCTCCACTGCAAGGGAACATGGGAGGAACATGCAAATCTGTTTTCGAAGATGTAAACAGGGAGAAAAATCAGGTGCTTCCCATAGAGGGCAGCATAACAGAGGCACTGTCTCCCTGTTTACATCTTTGGAGACATATTTGCATAGTCCTCCCAGGAGGGACAGAGACAGCGAGAAGGTGGCTTTAACCCTGAAACCACCCCTTGTGTCTGCCCCTTCTCATGGGTAAAGTTTTGTTTTTTAGAAAGTCGTTGTGTGACTGTCGTGTGACTGTAATTCGCCATAGGAGGTCGCTGGCTCCACTTGTTTGTTATAGGTAGAGTTGAAAGAATTTGATTCAGACCGAACCAGATTCGAACTGAATTTGTCATTGGTGAGGTTAGGACTAAGGTTGAGCCGATCTTGAGATTTCAAGATCGATTTTAAATTCCAATTTCTGATCATTTTCCAGCCGATCGCAATCGTGAAATTTGCTCAATCGCCGATTGGGATCCGATCTTTCATCTTTCCTGATCGCTCAACCCTATTAATGATATATACAGTACATGAGTGGGGTTGAGCCGATCTTTAGATAACCTCCGTCCTCGATCCCGCTGGAAAAGATTGTGATTGGAATTGTGATCCCAATCGTGAAATTTACTCGATCGCAGATTGGGATCCGATCTTTTCCGATCTCGATCGCTCAACCCTAGTTAGGACCAGACACAAGTGAGTTACTGAGGACAAAATTAAGAACACGCCTCTCCTGGACGTTTGGTGCTCTACCCTGTTGTCCATTTTGCTTCTTGAAGGTCCTTCAGCTTATTCCGGCGTCTTCTCTGTTATGTGAAGAACTAGGACTTTTCCAGCCAACAGCTATTGCTCCTGGTTCCTCAGCTCATGTGGTCGCCCATCAGGTGGTGGCTTCTCTCCTGTGAGAATAAAATATCGGGCGTGTCCAAATTCAACATTCCCATCTTTCTTTCCCCTGATAACCCCAGTTAAGATTTGCAACTGACAAAATATTGTGTATTTGTCCACCATACAGCTAACACGCATGGTCCTCGTATGTTCCTCATATGGTCCTCGTATGTTCCTCGTATGGTCCTTGTGCAGTCCTCGTATGGTTCTCGTATGGTCCTTGGATGGTCCTCGGATGGTCTTTGTATGATCCTGGTATGATCCTCGTATGGTCATCGTATGATCCTCGTATGGTCCTTGTATGATCCTCGTATGGTCCTTGTATGATCCTTGTATGGTCCTTGTATGATCCTCGTATGGTCCTTGTATGGTTCTCGGATGGTCCTCGAATGGTCCTCGTATGGTCTTTGTATGATCCTTGTATGGTCCTGGTATGATCCTCATATGGTCCTCGTATGATCCTCGTATGGTCCTTGTATGGTCCTCGTATGGTCCTTGTATGATCCTCGTATGGTCCTTGTATGATCCTCGTATGGTCCTTGTATGATCCTCGAATGGTCCTTGTATGGTGCTTGTATGATCCTCGTATGGTCCTTGTATGATCCTTGTATGGTCCTTGTATGACCCTCATATGGTCCTTGTATGATCCTCGTATGGTCCCTGTATGATCCTCGAATGGTCCTTGTATGGTGCTTGTATGATCCTCGTATTGTCCTTGTATGATCCTCGTATGGTCCTTGTATGACCCTCATATGGTCCTTGGATGAGCCTCGTATGGTCCTTGTATGACCCTCATATGGTCCTTGTATGCTCCTCATATGGTCCTCGTATGGTCCTCGTATGGTCCTTGTATGGTGCTTGTATAGTCCTTGTATGATCCTCGTATGGTCCTTGTATGATCCTTGTATAGTCCTTGTATGATCCTCGTATGGTCCTCGTATGATCCTCGTTTGGTCCTTGTATGATCCTCGTATGGTCCTTGTATGATCCTCGTATGGTCCTTGTATGATCCTTGTATGTTCCTTGTATGATCCTCGTATGGTCCTTGTATGACCCTCATATGGTCCTTGGATGAGCCTCGTATGGTCCTTGTATGACCCTCATATGGTCCTTGTATGCTCCTCATATGGTCCTCGTATGGTCCTCGTATGGTCCTTGTATGGTGCTTGTATAGTCCTTGTATGATCCTCGTATGGTCCTTGTATGATCCTTGTATAGTCCTTGTATGATCCTCGTATGGTCCTCGTATGATCCTCGTTTGGTCCTTGTATGATCCTCGTATGGTCCTTGTATGATCCTCGTATGGTCCTTGTATGATCCTTGTATGGTCCTTGTATGATCCTTGTATAGTCCTTGTATGATCCTCGTATGGTCCTTGTATAATCCTTGTATGATCCTCATATGGTACTTGTATGGTCCTCGTATGGTACTCGTATGGTCCTTGTATAATCCTCATATGGTCCTCGTATGGTCCTCGTACGGTCCTCATATGGTCCTTGTATGGTCCTTCACCCCTAATAATCTCTCATTATACCGTCTCACAGCAGATAAAGTGCAGTTTTCACTCATGGATGAAGCCGACTCTTCGCTGCGTCTCACTTACAGGAACTTCCCAGAGATATCGATATTCAGGCTCATACCTGAGAGCTCTGCAGTGTCCGGTGAGGGAGGAAGAGCCATGTCAGGCAATAGATTACAGCAGAAGGATTGCAAAGCTCAAGAGTATTTTTAATGTGTTTGCATACAGGCCATCAATCAATAGGTTTATGGGCTGACGGCTACCTGGGGGATGTGGGATATGGATAAACAAGGAGCGGGATCTGCATGCCGCTCTGCCCAGGTAATCAGCATCCTGACATTACAAGCCCCTCGTCTCCTGGACATGTTGTCTTCTATATAATACTTATTGTGTCAGTATATAATGGCCAGTGTTACCCTGTAGACTGTCTTTATACTACTGTACCATCTATGAAACTGTGTCACTGAAATTTCCCCATTGTGGGACTATTAAAGGATTATCTTATCTTATCTTATCTTATACAGTATAGGCTGCAGAGATGAAGGATCAGGTTCATAACAAGCCCATTTGGTACAAATTTTCCAAAAATCTGTGGCCGAACCCAAGATTTTTATGGTAGAGCCCTGACATTAGATGACAGTATTAGGGAGCCATCCACTGCTGAGGCGCTATGCATACAGTCAGCCTAGGTGGCGCTGTGTAAATAGTTATATAATGCTGCTGTGGTCAGAGATCTGGTCACATGACTATATATATAATGTCGCCAGGGCATTATATATGCACAGGCACTACTAGGTGCACTCAGATCTTATGAATCCAGACCTTGCTAAATGATAACATTCTGTTTGCCTAAAACCACCACTAGGGGGCGCTCTCTATGTGTTGTGTTATAGTTCACTTCAACACTCAGCACCCCCATTGATCCTCTGTTTTCAGAAGCTGATACACAGAGAATGGAGCAGGAAGCAGACAGCGCCCTCCTCTGTGTAGTGGCTGAACTGAGTCACTGCAGCTTAGTGAATGGGAGCTGATCTGCAGTACCGGGTCTGGCCACTACACAGAGACCAGCGCTGTCTGCTTCCTTGAGCATACTCTGTGTATCAGCTGCTGAAACAGCAGATCGGTGGGGTGGTCAGGTGTCAGACCCCACCAATCTGATAGTGATGACCTGTCCTTAAAGGGAATGTATTGTCATTTTTTAATTCTATCTCTTTTTTCTAATCAGTTTTTTAATTTTTTTTTTATTCTGTTTTCTGTCCATGGTTATGGGGCAGCCATCTTGCCTGAGCTTCTCCTCTGCTCCGTAAACAGCATTTAGTGATCTGCTTTACAGCAGTCTCATGTCCATAGGCAACAATAGACTGCAACCAACTCACTGAGGTCTGTGGGAGAGTCTTCTAGACATGCTCAGTGCAGGTGACATCATCTATAGTCAGTGCCTCAGCTGAGTTATCTACAGAGGCGTTAGCTCCTATTGTAATCCTGTCTCTGATGCAAATGAGGTGACTGCTGCAAAGAAAACCCCTTCAGAATTGGCAAGTGTCAGTCTATTATTAGGCTTAGTGGCCAGGATGAAAATTGCAACCTACACACACATATGGAAAATAAGCAAAAAATCTTAAAAATAAGTAATTTTTAGCAACACATTCCTTTTCAGATAGGTCATTTTTTTTGCATAGAAAATCCCTTTAACCCCTTCCTCGCTAATGATGCATCTTATAAATCCTTGCAGGGAAACATTTTGGGACATATCGGACTACAAACCTCTAAAGATACCAGATATTTCCAGACCCCTGTGAGTGACCGCGCCGGCTCTGCTACATTCACAGCACACACTGTAGTATATACTTAGCAGTCTACGTGTGGATACAGCAATGTCTCTAGATATGATGCCGGTCTCCGCACAGTAAGACGTCTGAACAGAAGTTCTTTTCACTAAGCAGCCAACCTGAAAGACGAACCCGAGGGAACCTGCGAGCTTTCTCTCTCCGTACAGGCGCAGCGACTACTGACAACCTCAACGCTACAGGCACAGTGACAACCCCTGGGGTGGTGGCATCTCCAGGCTTAATCCAGATGGTCAGGCCACAGATTCCTCACAATGTCGGGATCTAGGAGGAGCAGACGATGACAACAACTCCGAGCAGAGGCACCAAGCAACGCCGGCGCCTTCATCTTAATGTATGCAAAAATAATTATGCAAATATATGTAAACGACCTAAATAAGGCAAATGATTAGGAATAAAGTCTCAGTTTTTAAAGTTTTAAAACAGACACAAAAAATTCAAACGATGCAGAACTAGAAAAGTAACAATGGACTGATGTCTTCATCCAACCTCATCTACTATGTAACAATAGCTAATAACTACATAGAGCGAAAGCATGAAGATGGAATGGCTTAGGGCTCCGGAGAACTACAAGGCCCAGCGTATACCTGCTACAACTGTGGACATCTCTTCACTAGCACTCTACAGCTACTTGATAGTATACTTGTCTGATGGCTGTAATAACATGATGGTGTCAGTCTTTACTGTAATTCTAGCATTGTATTCATCAACCAGGAAGCTCAGATTGAACAGATTGTGATTGTTATTTAAAGCAATTCTGCATCTGCAACTGAGACTGGGGCCACTGTCCTGAAAAGAATGATAGTGCAGCCTCCCAGACTGTATACTGTCAGTCTTTACTGTAATTCAAGCATTCTATTCCTCAACTAGGATGAACTGATTGTGACTATTAGAAAACAATGCTGCAACTGAGACTGGGGCCACTGACATGAAAAGAAAGACAATGCAGCCTCCGGACTGTATACTGTCAGTCTTTACTGTAATACTAGCATTCTATTCCTCAACTAGGGTGAACTGATTGTGACTATTAGAAAACAATGCGGCATCTGCAACTGAGACTGGGGCCACTGACATGAAAAGAAAGACAATGCCGCCTCCGGACTGTATACTATCAGTCTTTACTGTAATTCTAGCATTCTATTCCTCAACCAAGATGAACTGATTGTGACTATTAGAAAACAATGCTGCATCTGCAACTAAGAATTGTACTACTAACATGAAAATAAAAACAATGCAGCCTCCGGACTGTATACTGTCAGTCTTTACTGTAATGCTAGCATTCTATTCCTCAACCAAGATGAACTGATTGTGACTATTAGAAAACAGTGCTGCATCTGTAACTAAGAATTGTACTACTAACATGAAAATAAAAACAATGCAGCCTCCGGACTGTATACTGTCAGTCTTTACTGTAATGCTAGCATTCTATTCCTCAACCAAGATGAACTGATTGTGACTATTAGAAAACAATGCTGCATCTGCAACTGAGACTGAGGCCACTGACATGAAAAGAAAGACAGCGAAGCCCCTCAGACTGTGTACTGTCAGTCTTTACTGTAATTCTAGCATTCTATTCCTCAACCAAGATGAACTTATTGTGACTATTAGAAAACAGTGCTGCATCTGCAACTGAGACTGGGGCCACTGGCATGAAAAGAAAGACAATGCAGCCTCCGGACTGTGTACTGTCAGTCTTTACTGTAATTCTAGCATTCTATTCCTCAACTAGGATGAACTGATTGTGACTATTAGAAAACAGTGCTGCATCTGTAACTGAGACTGGGGCCACTGACATGAAAAGAAAGACAGTGCAGCCTCCGGACTGTATACTGTCAGTCTCTACTGTAATTCTAGCATTCTATTCCTCAACCAGGATGAACTGATTGTGACTATTAGAAAACAATGCTGTATCTGCAACTGAGAATTGTACCACTGACATGAAAAGAAAGACAGTGCAGCCTCCGGACTGTATACTGTCAGTCTTTACTGTAATTCAAGCATTCTATTCCTCAACTAGGATGAACTGATTGTGACTATTAGAAAACAATGCTGCAACTGAGACTGGGGCCACTGACATGAAAAGAAAGACAATGCAGCCTCCGGACTGTATACTGTCAGTCTTTACTGTAATACTAGCATTCTATTCCTCAACTAGGGTGAACTGATTGTGACTATTAGAAAACAATGCGGCATCTGCAACTGAGACTGGGGCCACTGACATGAAAAGAAAGACAATGCCGCCTCCGGACTGTATACTATCAGTCTTTACTGTAATTCTAGCATTCTATTCCTCAACCAAGATGAACTGATTGTGACTATTAGAAAACAATGCTGCATCTGCAACTAAGAATTGTACTACTAACATGAAAATAAAAACAATGCAGCCTCCGGACTGTATACTGTCAGTCTTTACTGTAATGCTAGCATTCTATTCCTCAACCAAGATGAACTGATTGTGACTATTAGAAAACAGTGCTGCATCTGTAACTAAGAATTGTACTACTAACATGAAAATAAAAACAATGCAGCCTCCGGACTGTATACTGTCAGTCTTTACTGTAATGCTAGCATTCTATTCCTCAACCAAGATGAACTGATTGTGACTATTAGAAAACAATGCTGCATCTGCAACTGAGACTGAGGCCACTGACATGAAAAGAAAGACAGCGAAGCCCCTCAGACTGTGTACTGTCAGTCTTTACTGTAATTCTAGCATTCTATTCCTCAACCAAGATGAACTTATTGTGACTATTAGAAAACAGTGCTGCATCTGCAACTGAGACTGGGGCCACTGGCATGAAAAGAAAGACAATGCAGCCTCCGGACTGTGTACTGTCAGTCTTTACTGTAATTCTAGCATTCTATTCCTCAACTAGGATGAACTGATTGTGACTATTAGAAAACAGTGCTGCATCTGTAACTGAGACTGGGGCCACTGACATGAAAAGAAAGACAGTGCAGCCTCCGGACTGTATACTGTCAGTCTCTACTGTAATTCTAGCATTCTATTCCTCAACCAGGATGAACTGATTGTGACTATTAGAAAACAATGCTGTATCTGCAACTGAGAATTGTACCACTGACATGAAAAGAAAGACAGTGCAGCCTCCGGACTGTATACTGTCAGTCTCTACTGTAATTCTAGCATTCTATTCCTCAACTAGGATGAACTGATTGTGACTATTAGAAAACAATGCTGTATCTGCAACTGAGAATTGTACCACTGACATGAAAAGAAAGACAATGCAGCCTCCGGACTGTATACTGTCAGTCTTTACTGTAATTCTAGCATTCTATTCCTCAACCAGGATGAACAGAAAACAATGCTGCATCTGTAACCTATAGGACAGCTACTAGGAAAGGCTTTGAATAAAGCTCTGACCCATGGCTAGTTATCCAGATACCCACCAGGTCCTCATCTGTAATAAAACAACCAAGAGAGACAATACGGTCTTTGGCGCCATTCACATGAGTATACAGGTCATTCTACATGCTCCCTGTATCCCATATAATAATGGCTGTAATCCCGCTGTATGTCAGAGACAAATGTATGCGCACTCCTTAATCCCGGACACCTACAAAGCCAATCGTAATGGAGTGCTTAAGGATCCTCTCATCAGTTCGCGAGACGCCGCTTCCCCTGACAACACTCCTAGGAAATGAGCCCTTGTCGGAGAATGGACTGTCCCTGCTTAAATCTCAGCTGGAGGGATCAATGGACTAATCCAATAAGTGGGCCGCTTAGATACCTGATCAATTCAAGGGGAAATTGCTCTGATAATATTGTGACTGATGTGCAGTATGTAGGAGAGCGTAATGTTATTATCACCCTACTCACTGGTATACAGGGGAACAGGCGTTACTGCAGCGTACGACATCGGGGACTCTCTCATGTAACATTCATCTTCTCCTTCTATAGTGATTGCTCATTTATAAGCAGCTCCAACAACTGATACACTGATGTGTCTGCCTCAACTCACCTGCTGTTAAACTGTAACTATTATTTTATTTTTTGCTATTATGTCAGGGGATGAGAGGTGAACATTTGTGTAATATACTTTGTTAACCTATCTAACTTTCCATAAAGAAAACAGGTTATTCTAACTAAGCATTGCAAGGGAGACTCTGTCCATACATCTGTGTCAGGGGGTGAGTGGTGATCATTTGTGTAATATACTGTTAACCTATCTAACTTTCCATACAGAAAACAGGTTATTCTAACTAAGCATTGCATGGGAGACTCTGTCCATACATCTGTGTCAGGGGATGAGAGGTGAACATTTGTGTAATATACTGTTAACCTATCTAACTTTCCATAAAGAAAACAGGTTATTCTAACTAAGCATTGCAAGGGAGACTCTGTCCATACATCTGTGTCAGGGGGTGAGTGGTGATCATTTGTGTAATATACTGTTAACCTATCTAACTTTCCATACAGAAAACAGGTTATTCTAACTAAGCATTGCATGGGAGACTCTGTCCATACATCTGTGTCAGGGGATGAGAGGTGAACATTTGTGTAATATACTGTTAACCTATCTAACTTTCCATACAGAAAACAGGTTATTCTAACTAAACATTGTAAGGGAGACTCTGTTCATACATCTGTGTCAGCAGGTGAATGTTGAACATTTGTGTAATATAGTTGATTAACCTATCTATCTTTCCTAATAGAAAAGAGGCTGTTCTAACTAAGCATTGACATACACCTGCTTCATGGGATGCGTGGTGAACATGTGTGTAATATACTGTACTTGATTAACCTATCTAACTTTCCTTATAGAAAATAGGTTGTTCTAACTAATCATTGACATACACCTGTGTCAGGGGGTGAGTAGTGAACATTTGTGTAACCTACTAGATTAACCTAACTTTCTTAATAGAAAAGAGGCTATTCTAACTAATCATTGAAATACACCTGTGTCAGGGGGGTAAGTATTGAACATTTGTGTAATATACTTGATTAACCTATATAACTTTCCTTATAGAAAAGAGGCTGTTCTAACTAAGCATTGAGATACACCTGTGTCAGGGGGGGTGAGTGGTGAACATTTGTGTAATATACTTGATTAACCTATCTAACTTTCCTAATAGAAAAGAGGCTATTCCAAAGTCACAGGCCCATGTCTGGTCCTGCAGCTTCTCAGAGCTTTTCCAGCAGAACTCCATACGATCTTAGGAAAGAAACTGGGACATCACTTGCATTCATCACCTGTGACATCCCCTGTCCTTGGAAAAGCCCCTGGGCACATCATAGGACTGGACATCGGCCTGGAAACCCGGGAACAGATGAGTTTTGTTTGTTTTTTTCACCTACTCCGGCCTCCAGGGAGTAATTTTTTTTTTCCCTTCACAACCCTTTTAATTAACCTATATAACTTTCTTTTAATAGAAAACAGGCTGTAAAGTTCCTATTAACAATAGTCTAACTAAGCGTTACCAGGAGACTGTCCGTATACCTGTACTCAATGCAGTATGTAGAGCTAGAGATGTAGCAAAGGGGGCTAGTTACTACTAATGGCTGTATCTCTAGTTTTATACCACCTAGATCAATGGTTCCGGTATTCTAACAAAGAGGAGATTCTCAGTTGCCAAGATTAGCTATAATAGAATTAGAGCTATGACTTAGATCATTCCCCAGAGTAGATACCAACTGGTCGCAACAGCTCTGCTGCAGAAACCACAGGTACAGTATGGCGGTATGGCCCAGGAGCGAGGTTTGTCACTGAGCTCGATACTGTAGCGCTTGGTTGCTTCATGTATCTGACTGGTTGGTGAGATGAGGAGGGGGCCAGAATGGAGTAGGACAAGTATCATCTGTACATTTTTGACTGGGGTGTCCAAAAAATGGTGTCTAGCTTTTAAATGTATTAACGTCATTAAAGTCACAAGAATATCTATCCCTTTAAGAGCATGTCCTGCGTTCCGCTAATACACTACAGTACAAATCCTCCTGATCCGCCTGCTACGTGTTAATGTATCTGTGATAACAGTAATTCCTCCGGTACAAGTGGAGCAGAACTGACGTCCATTGTCACATCTGACTACATCTAATGCATCGATACGGCACACTGCGACTTTATCATCTTGGAAACATTATCTTAAGCTTCAAAGTACTTCAGATATTATGAAAATAGGAGAGGGGGCGAAAGCAAAAGGAAAATCTCTTACAGCGCAAAGCAAATACCTTACCAAGTAAGCAACGACTGGAGAATACAGAGACTGGTGGCTGAAACGGCACAGAAAAGTAACACGATGACTACCCATAACACATACACATCGGGGCTACAGGGTATGGGGGTACAGGATGTGGGGACAACAGGGTATGGGGGCTACAGGGTATGGTGGCTACAGGGTATAGGGCTACAGGGTATGGGGACTACAGGGTATGGGGACTACAGGGTATAGGGCTACAGGGAATGGGGACTACAGGGTATGGGGACTACAGGGTATGGGGACTACAGGGTATGGGAGCTACAGGGTATGAGGGTACAGGGTATGGGGGCTACAGAGTATGGTGGCTACAGGGTATGGGGGCTACAGGGTATGGGAGCTACAGGGTATGAGGGTACAGGGTATGGGGGCTACAGAGTATGGGGGCTACAGGGTATGGGGGCTACAGAGTATGGGGGCTACAGGGTATGGGGGCTACAGGGTATGGGGGCTACAGGGTATGGGAGCACAGGGTATGGGGGCTACAGGGTATGGGGACTACAGGGTATGGGGGCTACAGGATATGGGGGCTACAGTGTATGGGGGTTACATGGTATGGGGACTACAGGGTATGGGGGCTACAGTGTATGGGGGGTTACAGGGTATGGGGACTACAGGGTATGGGGGCTACAGGATATGGGGGCTACAGTGTATGGGGACTACAGGGTATGGGGGTACAGGATATAGGGCTACAGGGTATCGGAGCTACAGGGGATGGAGGTACAGGGTATGGGGGTACAGGGTATGGGGACTACATGGTATGGGGGCTATAATGTATGGATGCTACATAGTATGGAGACTACAGGGTATGGGGGTACAGGGTATGTGGGCTACAGGGTATGGGGGCTACAGAGGAAGGGGGTACAGGGTATGGGGCTACAGGGTATGGGGGTACAGGGTATGGGGGCTACAGGGTATGGGGGTCAGTTATAGCTCAACATGATATAAGGTCCTTGTTGCTCCATGCGGTCCTGTATGTGCACTTTCTGAAGCAGTTGCCTCTGGACCTCCCTATAGGGTGCACATACACTGACTTCCTGCAACTGTGTGTTTAAGAAACCTTTCCCCAACCAATCTTTTCCAGTCTATATTGACAAATATCTGAGCAATGCGGTTCCTAGCTTCCTAGAATCCCTTGAAGGTGTTTCCTCTACTGTATACTGACCTCAACTTGTTACTTGACCTCATCCTGTTTTCTACCTTATTCTGTGCTTTTACACTTTGTATTGACCTGTTGCTAACCACTGAACCTGTGCTGCCAGCCTAGACCTCCAGCCTGTTTACTTTCTCTGCACACACTCTGCCTGCCCTGACTATCTGCCTATCCTCTGACCTTGCATGTATGCTGCCAGCCCTGACCTCCAGCCTGTTTACTTTCTATTCATATGCTCTGCCTGCCCTGACTAACTGCCCATCCTTTGACCTTGCATGTATGCTGCCAGCCCTGACCCCCAGCCTGTTTACTTTGTCTACATACGCTCTGCCTGCCCTGACTATCTGCCCTTCGTCTGACCTTGCATGTATGCTGCCAGCCTTGACCTCCAGCCTGTTTACTTTCTCTGCACACACTCTGCTTGCCCTGACTATTTGTGTAGACTGTAAAGAATCCCACCTATGATGAAAGTGAAGCCTTCGTCGCTCAGGATATACAGGAGGCCCCTTGTCATAGGCGCAGGACTAGGTATAAAGAGATCATTGGACACATCATTGATACTCTTGTACTTGGTGACTTAGTCGTCCCTCAGCTGTCTTTCTTCCAAACTGAACAATCCCAAGTGAGTTGGGTTCTCACATTATATTCCACTCATCTCTTCACATTGGGCACCTCCTCCGCACCCGCTCCAGTACAGGTAAGTCCTCCCTGTATACAGGTGCCCAATAGCCTGAACAGTTTTCCAGATGAGGTCTGATGAGTGATTGATATAGAGACAATTCTGCGCATGGAATAATACGCTTCTTGGAAATATTCATGAACTGTAAAAAAAATCTGATTTAATTTATATTTATTGAGACATATTTAAAAAATAGGAAGAACCTGGAAAGGGGGCACAAATTTTTATAGTATTTTCATTACACTACAGACAGCATTCATATTACAGCACAAAGCAGCCTGAGAGAGGTTACGATTTTCCTCTCTGGGTTTTGTCGCCATTGTATTCAATGCTTCTGGAAGCTTATGGTCATCTTATCTGTAATAAAATACTAATAAAATTCAGATTGCAAACACGGCCCCTCATAACACGATGCATAAACACTCATATATTCCCCGGCTTTATTGGTTTCTTTTATTTTCCCATTTCTTACGTCTCAGCGTTACCTTTTTTTTTGTGACAAGGAAGCAAAGAATAACAGCAAATTATTATCTTTGTTCTCTTCTGAAATCAAATAAAAGATCGATCTTGATATTAAACATGTTATTTGGTTTAGATGATTCTTGTCACAGCTTTCTAGAAATCTTCTAAAGGGTGAAAATAATAATAAAAAATAACAATGAAGCAAGAAATTGTTTAGATACAAGAAAAAATTAGAGACAGGACTGAAAAATCCCATAGTACAAAAAACTGACAAGTGATATAAATTACTATAATACTATCTCTTACACATAATAATATAACTACTATAATACTGCCCCTATGTACAAGAATATAACTACTATAATACTACTCCTATGTACAAGAATATAACTACTATAATACCCCTATGTACAAGAATATAACTACTATAATACTACTCCTATGTACAAGAATATAACTACTATAATACTACTCCTATATACAAGAATATAACTACTATAATACTACTCCTATATACAAGAATATAACTACTATAATACTGCTCCTATATACAAGAATATAACTACTATAATACTTCTCCTATATACAAGAATATAACTACTATAATACTACCTCCTATGTACAAGAATATAATTACTATAATACTGCTCCTATGTACAAGAATATAACTACTATAATACTGCTCCTATGTACAAGAATATAACTACTATAATACTGCTCCTATGTACAAGAATATAACTACTATAATACTGCTCCTATGTACAAGAATATAACTACTATAATACTGCTCCTATGTACAAGAATATAACTACTATAATACTGCTCCTATGTACAAGAATATAACTACTATAATACTACTCCTATGTACAAGAATATAACTACTATAATACTACCTCCTATGTACAAGAATATAACTACTATAATACTACGCCTATGTACAAGAATATAACTACTATAATACTACCTCCTATGTACAAGAATATAACTACTATAATACTACTCCTATGTACAAGAATATAACTACTATAATACTACTCCTATGTACAAGAATATAACTACTATAATACTACTCCTATGTACAAAAATATAACTACTATAATACTACTCATATGTACAAGAATGTAACTACTATAATACTGCTCCTATGTACAAGAATATAACTACTATAATAATACTCCTATGTACAAGAATATAACTACTATAATACCACTCCTATGTACAAGAATATAACTACTATAATACTACTCCTATGTACAAGAATATAACTACTATAATACTACTCCTATGTACAAGAATATAACTACTATACTACTACTCCTATGTACAAGAATATAACTACTATAATACTACCTCCTAGCTGTGAGGACGTGTTTTTGTAGCTCTCCTGAGGCTCCTGATGTCTGGAGATAGCCCAGGGCGGGGCCACCCTGGGTGGGGAAGTTCCCCTGCCAAGGCCCAGGCTCCAAGGCCTTCTCTGGGAAGCAATTCCCAGACAACTAAAAAAATGGATGGAAATCCTAAAGTCCCCAGTAATGGGAATCGTGTCCAGTGTGTCAGCAGTCCTAGTGCAGCAAGCCAAGATGGGAAGAAAGTTGTAAAGGAAGAAGTAACGGAAGCAAGCAGTAGTACGGTGCAACAACCAAGCAAAATGGCTGAATGTAAGAAGCAAACTTTGCAGCCTGTGCAGACTCCATTGCAGGTTGCAGGTGTCCAGTCCACCCCACCCTCCTGCAGACAGAGGAGAACATCCCTGGAGAAGCAGACCATGCAGGAGAACATGCAGCAGTCTGTATTGGTACGGTCTGAGCGGACAAGATCTGGAAGCGGTATCTACAAAAATGTAGTGAAGGCAGTGGAGGAGATCAAAGGGAGACCAGCGGGGAAGCTTCAAGGTACCAGCAGTACAGTCACTGGAAATAAACTGGGACATAGTCCCCAGTCTGGACATTGTGGGCCCATGGCAGTGACAACAGCCGTAGCATGTCAGAAATCACAGGCTACACCAACCAGAAGCCATACTGGGGGTAACCAACCTGCAAAGCTCTCCAACAATGCACAGACTGTCACAGCTACTGAGCGAGCACCAGAACTGCGCCTGGCAGATGAGATACCAGCACTGGTCAAGCGACTGGAGACATTGAAGGCCAGTAAAATATATCTGCAGAGACAGATTGAATGTGCGTATAATCTAAAAAAGTCTGCCTGCCCTGAGAAACTGGTGTTACTGGACAGGAAGCTGAGCGCACTGGCGAAAGAGCTCGCCGAGAACGTACGGGAGACCGAGACTGTACTGGAGCAAATGGGACCGGTGGGAGAATCATACAGAAACCAGCAGCGGTTCCAGGAATACCAGAAGTCACCATCACCTTGTGCCAAAGCTGGGTCTGAACCCTCTCAAGGTGGCAGCCAGCAGTCCCATGTAAAACCAGTTCTGCAGCCAGCAAGTTTCCCTTTTAAGGAAGGGAATTTGTACGGGAAAGCGACCAGTGTTCAGCAACAGCAAAAACCTGCAGCAGTTCTCAGCAAGGCACCACAAGTCCCAGCAACCAGCACTTTGCAACCAGGTCATGGACCCCTGCCTAATGGTAATGAAGTAGCAGCTGTGCAGACACCACAAGTCCCAGGAGACAAGTCATTGCAGCAGGACTATGGACTCTTACCTGAAGGTACTGGGGGAGTAGCATATTCGGGGTTACAGGTTGTAAGTGTGTGGGACAGTCTGGACTCTGCTGTGCAGGACTCTGCTGCCGCTGAAAGTAATAATAATATGGACTCTGCTATGCAGGACTCTGCTGCCGCTGACTGTAATACTAATGTGGACTCTGCTGTGCAGGACTCTGCTGCCGCTGATTGTCTGACTAATGTGCCTGATATTATGGATATTCCTGTATGTGATAACGGCCCAGCAGGGGAAGGTGTTTCTGGGGGGGTTCCTTCACTATCTATAGCGTCAGACCCCTCTGCAGTCCAGTCTCTGGAGTCTGGTGATATTGCAGACATAGAGGTTGATGGTGGGGCGGACACAGGACAGTCCAGTGTGCAGGACTTTCCCCCTCTAGATACTCGCACAGTAGCAGAACCACATGGTACAGGTGCTCAGCAGCCCACACAGCGCCCACAAACACGCCAAGATGGCGGATCTGGCCGTACCTCCTCAGGGAATGCCTGGAGCCGCGGTGCTCCATCTTTTGCATCAAACTCCAATTATACAGGCCAGGCTTTCAGGAGGAGGAATGTAGTCAGGTTTAGGCACGGAGGTGCCAAGGAGGATCTGCCGGATAGGAGGTTTGTGGTCCGAGAGCTCCTATGTACCCAGATGGGCTTTGTGCCGACTGATATCCTGGCCGTCATAAACCTTCCTGACCGCCAGGGGTATGATGTTAGTTTTAAGCTGATGTCTGATCTGGACCGGTTCTGGGCCAATCTCACCAGGTTGAGAGATACGGAAGGTTGGGATAAGTTCAGTTTCATCCCCATCTCTAGGCCAGATACAGCCTCTGTCACAATTGTATTTTGGAATGAAGCCGTTCCCCCTCAGGACATTGTCATCTGGCTCAGGAGGCATTGTGACCTCATGTCCGATCTTAGTAAGAACAGGGATGAAGACGGGGTCTGGACCGGTGGGTGGAGGGTCCTGGTGAAGTTGCGTCAGCAGAACAACATAACCCAACATCTGCCCAATTCGTTCTTTATAGGCCGAGAAAAAGGGATCTGCTTCTATGCGGGTCAGCCTCGCCGGTGCTTCAAGTGTGGGAAGGCCGGCCATGTGGCCAGTGTATGCTCCATGGTAAAGTGTAGCCTATGTAATGAAATGGGCCACGTGAGTGCCACATGCCAAAGCATTAGGTGTAACCTGTGCGGTCGGATCGGTCACCCCCACAGAGATTGTCCTGATGCCTGGCATAACATCTGTAAGGATAGCCCTGATGAGGACTTGCTGGCAGCGGCTGATGACATACAGGAGGAGGAGGAGGCGCTATTGTCAGGGTCAGTAGTCACGGAGGCGGAGCCTCAACCACATACAGGTGATACCACCCAAGACCAGGCCGAGTCAGGTCCCATTGAGACGACCATGGAGGTTGTCGAGCAGGTTGTACAACCCTCAGTGGTCGTCTCTTCTCCTGCCCGATCATCCAACAATAATAAAAGGAGGAAGAAGGATAAAGCCAGCCGTAAGCCTGAGGGTGAGTGGACCACGGTAGGAAAGCCTACAAAGATGAGAGTAAGTAGTGCAGGCGAGGTCACTGCAACGGGGAATAGATTTAGTGTCCTATCAGAGTCAGACGGAGAAGCAGAACTAGACAGAGAACTCTCACGAATGATGGCGGAGTATGAGGAGGAGCCAGAGGGCGATCCTCCCAATAAGAGGAGACCCCACCAAGATGAGGGGCAGTCCGAATCAGACATGGAAACAGCTGGTCACCAGGACACCTCTGACTCTGACCTATGACAATGGGGCCCATCTCTCTGTTTCTCATATTCCTAGTTGTTCTGATGGCAGGTTTCTATCTTAAAGTTATCTCTAGTAATGTGAATAGCATCCGAGCAAGGAGGACAAGACACGCAGTGTATGAACATCTGAGATATCTTGATGCCGATGTCTATTTCTTACAAGAAACCCGTTTAAATACTTTAGGACTAATACGAGAAGCAGAGAGAGAATGGAAATCTGGCCCGTCCTTCTGGTCTCTGGCGGTGGAACCTTATGCCGGGGTTTCTATACTGTTTAACACCCCTGATGTCACCATACACAGATTCACTGAGGTTCTGATGGGGAGGTGCCTGGTTTTAGAAGTTACCATCCGAGGCAGAAGGCTCCGACTCATTAATATCTATGGTCCACCGCAGTCGGTGATGGAAAGGGCACGTCTGTTTGATGAAGTCAAGCAGTACTTGTTTACATCTGTTCCGGTAGTCATGGCAGGGGACTTCAATGCCACCATGTCATCCAGTGACAGACCTACTGGTCGGCCTCTCACCAGGGACTGCAAGGTCTTAAGCAGAATTATTTCACAGGCTGGTCTGTCTGATGTGTTTACTGAGGGTGGTAGGAAACCAAAATTCACTTACTCCTGCGCTGGTAGATGCAGTCGGATAGACTTAGCTCTGGTCAGTCCCGCTGAGTATGTTAGTGAGAAAAGTGAAAAGACAGTCCCTTATTCTGACCATCTGGCTTTGTATTTTTGCTTGGGCTCCACAAAACGCCCTGATATTGGGAGAGGCCTATGGAAGCTCAATTCCAGCCTCTTGGGCGATGACTGTGTCCGGAGTTGTGTCCACTCTCTATTTCAGAACCAGCTTGAGAGAGTGGTGTTTTATGACAACATGGCAGACTGGTGGGAGGATGTCAAGGAGGAGATCAGATCCCTCTTAAGGAGACTGTCAGTTAAGAAGGGGAAGAGTAAATATAGCCAGTATCTCAGGCTGCGGAAAGAATTAGAGTCACTCTATTCGGCGGGCGGGGATAACCAACAGAAGATTGACCGGCTGAAATCTGAGATCAGTCAGTATCAGTACCGCAGGTATACATCCCTGGTTCTTGAACGGGATTATGGGTCCTTAGGGGCTCCGGATCCTTTTGAGAATTGCAGGGAGCGGGTGGCAAATAAATCGGTCACAGGTCTCACTGACTCCCAGGGTGTTTTACAGGAGTCTCGGGAGGGTATCCTGGGGGTGGTGAGAACTTACTATGCTGACTTGTTTCAGAAGAAGGTTTTGGATAGAGGTGAAGGTGGCTCAATTCTTGGAGGCAACTCCAGGTCCTGATACTAATGATTTGGACTTTTCTCCTTTGACAGCAGAGTTAACAGTGGAGGAGGTGAAAGAGGCCATAGATAAGTTACATCTGAAGAAGGCACCAGGTCCAGATGGGATTACAGCTGAGTTCTATAAGAAATTCCGAGACCTCTTGGCACCAATTCTCGTGGATGTATACAAAACTAGTCTAGAAAACCACCTGATGCCTCCATCCATGAGAGTGTCCTCCCTGATCCTGCTGTCTAAAGGTAAAGAGCCTAGTGACATCAAGAACTGGAGGCCGATTGCCCTCTTGAATGTCGATAGGAAGATTCTTGCAAAAATTCTGTTCTCTAGATTAGTTTGTTTGTCCCCGGCACTGTTGGCAGGCTCTCAGTTTGGCACAGTTAAAGGGCGGAACATCTCTGGAGCAGTTATCTCGATAAGGGAGATGTTTGAGAGATGTAAAGCTCTGAGGTGTGGGAGATATGTTGTGAGTCTTGACCAGGCTAAGGCCTTTGACAGAGTAGACCATGAGTATCTATGGGCGACTTTGACAAAGTACGGTATTCCGGGACAATTTGTGGATTGGCTGAGAACTTTGTACCGTGAGGCGGAGAGCTTTCCTCTGATTAATGGTTGGCAGGGTGATGCTTTCAGGGTTGAGGCAGGGGTGAGACAAGGTTGCCCACTGAGTCCATTACTGTATGTGTTTGCCATAGACCCGTTTCTTAGGTCACTGCAGGAGTGTGATTTTCAGGGGGCGCCGGTCCCCCACTGCTTGCCCCTGAGAGTTGTTGCCTACGCGGATGATGTGACTGTGGTGATATCTGAGCCTCGTGAGGTGGAGATGTTGTCTGCAGCCATCAGAAGTTACTCAGAGGCCTCCGGGTCTCTTGTCAACCTTGAGAAGAGTCAAGCTCTCTGGACGGGTCATACTGGTCCTACATTTGATCTGCCGCAGTTTGCCCAGGCCTCCTCCTATATTAAGATCCTTGGGGTGAAATTCGGGAGGGATGATAATTGCAGACTAAATTGGGAAGAAAAGTTGGAATCCGGAAATGCAAAGGTTCAGCGATGGAAGAACTGGAGGCTGACCTATAGAGAAAGGGTTAAAATGTTGAAGACTTACCTGGTCCCTGTCTTCTTGTACGTCTCTGTTGTCTTTCCTTTGCCAGAATCTTTCTCCGCTAGGCTCTTTAGCCTGTTCTTCCAACTTTTGTGGGGGAACAGGTTGAACCCAGTAAAAAGAGGGATAACCTACCTACAGAGGAGAGAGGGTGGGCTGGATATGTTAAATCCAAGGGTGTTTTTTGACTCCATGTTTCTAAAAGTAAATTTTGGTTGCCTGGACTCAGATAACAGCTCCCTGTGGGTAAATAGTATCAGGGACTGGATATTGCCTTTTGCAGAATCCTGGGTGCGAGGCGGCAGCCTTAAGAGGGGTCGATCGACTCGTGACTACCTCCCCCAGTATCTGGACTATGGCATAAGGTGCCTAAAAAAATGGGGTATTGAAAAGACCTATCTGGTGAGTAAGACCAGGAGAGATCTATACACCAGGGTATGTAAGACCTTCTATTGTCTCCAGCCGGCATTGAGGGACTGCACATCTATAACCCTGAAGGATAGTCTGAGGCTCCTCACTGGTCTGAGGCTCCCTGCAAAGTTCTTTGACATTGCCTGGCTATCTCTGCATGGGAAACTTTTCGTAAGAGGCAACTTAAAGCATCTCAGTGTGACAGATCGGGCATGTCCATTAGGTTGTCAGCAGGAGGAGACCATGGCACATTTTATATCAGAGTGCGGGGGAGGGCGAAAGATCTGGCAGGAAATATCCCGGAGGCTGAAAATTCCCCGATTACAATCACTCAAATACCCCGAAATCATATATGGCATCCCAACTAATATAGGTGACATTAACCGGGAGACCCTGTATATTATTATTACTGTCATCAAATATTATCACTGGCATACGAGGACCCAGGTGTCCCTACACAGAGAGCCCTTCCGTCATATGACCGCTGTCACATATATCATGTCTGAACTGAGGTGGATAAAGTCTCTGGAGGTCAGAAAAAAGTCTGATAATGTAAAATTGTGGAGAAATGTATATATCGATTGCTGAATATTCTGATAACACTGCAAATAAGTCTGTTCATTTATTTATGGATTTTTTTTTTTATTTTTTTTTCCCCCTCTTTATCCTGCCAGCAATGGACTCTTAAGTTAAAGTGATTCTCATTTTTGTTATCTGACAGACATGTCTGATTTATGTTATATTATTATTATTATTATTATTATTATTATTATTAGTTATTAATTCTGCTGGAATGTAATGTATTTTTGTTTTGTTTTTACTAATAAAAATTACCTCCTATGTACAAGAATATAACTACTATAATACTACTCCTATGTACAAGAATATAACTACTATAATACTACCTCCGATGTACAAGAATATAACTACTATAATACTACCCCTATGTACAAGAATATAACTACTATAATACTACTCCTATGTACAAGAATATAACTACTATAATACTGCTACTATGTACAAGAATATAACTACTATAATACTGCTACTATGTACAAGAACATAACTACTATAATACTACTCCTATGTACAAAAATATAACTACTATAATACTGCTCCTATGTACAAAAATATAACTACTATAATACTACTCCTATGGACAAGAATATAACTACTATAATACTGCTCCTATGTACAAGAATATAACTACTATAATACTACTCCTATGTACAAGAATATAACTACTATAATACTACTCCTATGTACAAGAATATAACCACTATAATACTACTCCTATGTACAAGAATATAACTACTATAATACTACCTCCTATGTACAAGAATATAACTACTATAATACTACTCCTATGTACAAGAATATAACTAATATAATACTACTCCTATGTACAAGAATATAACTACTATAATACTACTCCTATGTACAAGAATATAACTAATATAATACTACTCCTATGTACAAGACTATAACTACTATAATACTGCTCCTATGTACAAGAATATAACTTTTATAATACTGCTACTATGTACAAGAATATAACTAATATAATACTACTCCTATGTACAAGACTATAACTACTATAATACTGCTACTATGTACAAGAATATAACTACTATAATACTACTCCTATGTACAAGAATATAACTACTATAATACTGCTACTATGTACAAGAATATAACTACTATAATACTGCTACTATGTACAAGAACATAACTACTATAATACTACTCCTATGTACAAAAATATAACTACTATAATACTGCTCCTATGTACAAAAATATAACTACTATAATACTACTCCTATGGACAAGAATATAACTACTATAATACTGCTCCTATGTACAAGAATATAACTACTATAATACTACTCCTATGTACAAGAATATAACTACTATAATACTACTCCTATGTACAAGAATATAACCACTATAATACTACTCCTATGTACAAGAATATAACTACTATAATACTACCTCCTATGTACAAGAATATAACTACTATAATACTACTCCTATGTACAAGAATATAACTAATATAATACTACTCCTATGTACAAGAATATAACTACTATAATACTACTCCTATGTACAAGAATATAACTAATATAATACTACTCCTATGTACAAGACTATAACTACTATAATACTGCTCCTATGTACAAGAATATAACTTTTATAATACTGCTACTATGTACAAGACTATAACTACTATAATACTACGCCTATGTACAAGAATATAACTTTTATAATACTGCTCCTATGTACAAGAATATAACTACTATAATACTACTCCTATGTACAAGAATATAAGTATTATAATACTGCTCCTATGTACAAGAATATAACTACTATAATACTACTCCTATGTACAGGAATATAACCACTATAATACTGCTACTATGTACAAGAATATAACTACTATAATACTGCTCCTATGTACAAGAATATAACTACTATAATACTACCTCCTATGTACAAGAATATAACTACTATAATACTACCTCCTATGTACAAGAATATAACTACTATAATACTGCTCCTATGTACAAGAATATAACTACTATAATACTGCTACTATGTACAAGACTATAACCACTATAATACTACGCCTATGTACAAGAATATAACTTTTATAATACTGCTCCTATGTACAAGAATATAACTACTATAATACTACTCCTATGTACAAGAATATAACTATTATAATACTGCTCCTATGTACAAGAATATAACTACTATAATACTACTCCTATGTACAAGAATATAACTACTATAATACTACATCAAATGTACAAGAATATAACTACTATAATACTGCTACTATGTACAAGACTATAACTACTATAATACTACTCCTATGTACAAGAATATAACTACTATAATACTGCTACTATGTACAAGAATATAACTACTATAATACTACTCCTATGTACAAAAATATAACTACTATAATACTGCTCCTATGAACAAGAATATAACTACTATAATACTACTCCTATGTACAAAAATATAACTACTATAATACTGCTCCTATGTACAAGAATATAACTACTATAATACTACTCCTATGTACAAGAATATAACTAATATAATACTACTCCTATGTACAAGAATATAACTACTATAATACTACTCCTATGTACAAGAATATAACTACTATAATACTACTCCTATGTACAAAAATATAACTACTATAATACTACTCCTATGTACAAGAATATAACTACTATAATACTACCTCCTATGTACAAGAATATAACTACTATAATACTACTCCTATGTACAAGAATATAACTACTATAATACTACTCCTATGTACAAGAATATAACTAATATAATACTACTCCTATGTACAAGAATATAACTACTATAATACTACTACTCCTATGTACAAGAATATAACCACTATAATACTACTCCTATGTACAAGAATATAACTACTATAATACTACTCCTATGTACAAGAATATAACTACTATAATACTACCTCCTATGTACAAGAATATAACTACTATAATACTACTCCTATGTACAAGAATATAACTAATATAATACTACTCCTATGTACAAGAATATAACTACTATAATACTACTCTTATGTACAAGAATATAACTAATATAATACTACTCCTATGTACAAGAATATAACTACTATAATACTACTCCTATGTACAAGACTATAACTACTATAATACTGCTACTATGTACAAGACTATAACTACTATAATACTACACCTATGTACAAGAATATAACTTTTATAATACTGCTCCTATGTACAAGAATATAACTACTATAATACTACTCCTATGTACAAGAATATAAGTATTATAATACTGCTCCTATGTACAAGAATATAACTACTATAATACTACTCCTATGTACAAGAATATAACTACTATAATACTACCCCTATATACAAGAATATAACTAGTATAATACTGCCACTATGTACAAGAATATAACTACTATACTATAATACTACTCCTATGTACAAGAATATAACTACTATAATACTGCTCCTATGTACAGGAATATAACTACTATAATACTACTCCTATGTACAAGAATATAACCACTATAATACTGCTACTATATACAAGAATATAACTACTATAATACTGCTCCTATGTACAAGAATATAACTACTATAATACTGCTCCTATGTAAAAGAATATAACTACTATAATACTACCCCTATATACAAGAATATAACTAGTATAATACTGCCACTATGTACAAGAATATAACTACTATAATACTGCTCCTATGTACAAGAATATAGCTACTATAATACTACCTCCTATGTACAAGAATATAACTACTATAATATTGCTCCTATGTACAAGAATATAACTACTATAATACTGCTCCTATGTACAAGAATATAACTACTATAATACTACCTCCTATGTACAAGAATATAACTACTATATTACTGCTCCTATGTGCAAGAATATAACCACTATAATACTGCTCCTACGTACAAGAATATAACTGCTATAATACTACTCCTATGTACAAGAATATAACTACTATAATACTGCTACTATGTACAAGACTATAACTACTATAATACTACCTCCTATGTACAAGAATATAAGTATTATAATACTGCTCCTATGTACAAGAATATAACTACTATAATACTACTCCTATGTACAAGAATATAACTACTATAATACTACCCCTATATACAAGAATATAACTAGTATAATATTGCCACTATGTACAAGAATATAACTACTATACTATAATACTACTCCTATGTACAAGAATATAACTACTATACTATAATACTACTCCTATGTACAAGAATATAACTACTATAATACTGCTCCTATGTACAGGAATATAACTACTATAATACTACTCCTATGTACAAGAATATAACCACTATAATACTGCTACTATGTACAAGAATATAACTACTATAATACTGCTCCTATGTACAAGAATATAACTACTATAATACTGCTCCTATGTAAAAGAATATAACTACTATAATACTACCCCTATATACAAGAATATAACTAGTATAATACTGCCACTATGTACAAGAATATAACTACTATAATACTGCTCCTATGTACAAGAATATAGCTACTATAATACTACCTCCTATGTACAAGAATATAACTACTATAATACTGCTCCTATGTACAAGAATATAACTATTATAATACTACCCCTATATACAAGAATATAACTACTATAATACTGCTCCTATGTACAAGAATATAACTACTATATTACTGCTCCTATGTGCAAGAATATAACTACTATAATACTACTATGTACAAGAATATAACTACTATAATACTACCTCCTATGTACAAGAATATAACTACTATATTACTGCTCCTATGTGCAAGAATATAACCACTATAATACTACTCCTATGTACAAGAATATAACTACTATAATACTGCTCCTATGTACAAGAATATAACTACTATAATACTGCTACTATGTACAAGACTATAACTACTATAATACTACGCCTATGTACAAGAATATAACTTTTATAATACTGCTCCTATGTACAAGAATATAACTACTATAATATTACTCCTATGTACAAGAATATAACTACTATAATACTGCTCCTATGTACAAGAATATAACTACTATAATACTGCTACTATGTACAAGACTATAACTACTATAATACTACGCCTATGTACAAGAATATAACTTTTATAATACTGCTCCTATGTACAAGAATATAACTACTATAATATTACTCCTATGTACAAGAATATAACTACTATAATACTACTCCTATGTACAAGAATATAACTACTATAATATTACTCCTATGTACAAGAATATAACTACTATAATACTACTCCTATGTACAAGAATATAACTACTATAATACTGCTCCTATGTACAAGAATATAACTACTATAATACTACTCCTATGTACAAGAATATAACTACTATAATACTACTCCTATGTACAAGAATATAACTACTATAATACTACCTCCTATGTACAAGAATATAACTACTATAATACTACTCCTATGTACAAGAATATAACTACTATAATACTACTCCTATGTACAGGAATATAACTACTATAATACTGCTCCTATGTACAAGAATATAACTACTATAATACTACCTCCTATGTACAAGAATATAACTACTATAATACTACTCCTATGTACAAGAATATAACTACTATAATACTACTCCTATGTACAAGAATATAACTACTATAATACTGCTCCTATGTACAAGAATATAACTACTATAATACTGTTCACTGTGCATATAAATATATCTATTGTAAACAGAAAAGTTATGATATGGGTATAATACTGTATTATCTTCCCTTTAATTGATGCACATTCATCAGCTTTTAGCAACAGTTTGCCTATATATTAACCCTTTAGGGTCTTCCATATAGTGAGTATACAGTAAGCTCCTGAGTACACAATATGAATATATGTATTATTTCCTGTTTATATTATGGAAAGAAATGTAATCTTTTCTAAGCTTAGAATTCCCATAGTAATAACATCTCCATAGGGATCAATAGCGCCCCCTCAGGCTTTTCTTTGAAATGACGCCTACACTATTTAAATAACTTGTGCTCTGAGGTTTCGGAGTCTTCAGATATATTTCCGAGAGCTTTTTAATTAAATGAATCCTTAGAATATTTATTTTTTCGACTTCATTATTTCGGCTTTGAGATTTATTATTGGTTACATTGTAATTACAGTAAATGTGTCGTACAGGATGTTGTTTATCTGCTGGTGCTCTGTATAGGATAGTAGAGAGTTCGGAGTGCAGAGTGTTGTCTCTGACCCTGGGTAATAATATACCCAATCAAATATTAATCATATTCTCATGTATGAAATATTGAAGTGAGAGTTCGGGTTACTTGCTCTTAGTAGCTCCATAGTACAGCTAACAATAGGGGAGTCTCCTGGGGGTCCTCAGGTCATGAGCTGGTCAGGTAGTAATGATCCCTCAACTTGTGACCTTGACAAACCATTCTACTGACAGACCAAACAAGATGATACATTGTAACATTGACGTACAAAATGAATATCACAACAACAATAAAATATGTATAGGACTGAGAGGAAGTGAAGATGTACAGAACTGGCTGAGAGTACTCCACTGCTAAGGAGTTTATTTATATCTATATCCTGCTAAAGAACCACAGTATACATACATTACATTACTTATAATAGGTTACAGCCTGTATTATACTCCAGAGCTGCGCTCACTATTCTGCTGGTGCAGTCACTGTGTACATACATTACATTACTTATCCTGTATTATACTCCAGAGCTGCGCTCACTATTCTGCTGGTACAGTCACTGTGTACATACATTACATTACTTATCCTGTATTATACTCCAGAGCTGCGCTCATTATTCTGCTGGTGCAGTCACTGTGTACATATATTACATTACTTATCCTGTATTATACTCCAGAGCTGCGCTCACTATTCTGCTGGTGCAGTCACTGTGTACATACATTACATTACTTATCCTGTATTATACTCCAGAGCTGCGCTCACTATTCTGCTGGTACAGTCACTGTGTACATACATTACATTACTTATCCTGTATTATACTCCAGAGCTGCACTCACTATTCTGCTGGTACAGTCACTGTGTACATACATTACATTACTTATCCTGTATTATACTCCAGAGCTGCGCTCACTATTCTGCTGGTGCAGTCACTGTGTACATACATTACATTACTTATCCTGTATTATACTCCAGAGCTGCGCTCACTATTCTGCTGGTGCAGTCACTGTGTACATACATTACATTACTTATCCTGTATTATACTCCAGAGCTGCGCTCACTATTCTGCTGGTGCAGTCACTGTGTACATACATTACATTACTTATCCTGTATTATACTCCAGAGCTGCACTCACTATTCTGCTGGTGCAGTCACTGTGTACATACATTACATTACTTATCCTGTATTATACTCCAGAGCTGCGCTCACTATTCTGCTGGTACAGTCACTGTGTACATACATTACATTACTTATCCTGTATTATACTCCAGAGCTGCGCTCATTATTCTGCTGGTGCAGTCACTGTGTACATATATTACATTACTTATCCTGTATTATACTCCAGAGCTGCGCTCACTATTCTGCTGGTGCAGTCACTGTGTACATACATTACATTACTTATCCTGTATTATACTCCAGAGCTGCACTCACTATTCTGCTGGTACAGTCACTGTGTACATACATTACATTACTTATCCTGTATTATACTCCAGAGCTGCGCTCACTATTCTGCTGGTACAGTCACTGTGTACATACATTACATTACTTATCCTGTATTATACTCCAGAGCTGCGCTCACTATTCTGCTGGTGCAGTCACTGTGTACATACATTACATTACTTATCCTGTATTATACTCCAGAGCTGCGCTCACTATTCTGCTGGTGCAGTCACTGTGTACATACATTACATTACTTATCCTGTATTATACTCCAGAGCTGCGCTCACTATTCTGCTGGTGCAGTCACTGTGTACATACATTACATTACTTATCCTGTATTATACTCCAGAGCTGCACTCACTATTGTGCTGGTACAGTCACTGTGTACATACATTACTTATCCTGTATTATACTCCAGAGCTGCACTCACTATTCTGCTGGTGCAGTCACTGTGTACATACATTACATTACTTATCCTGTATTATACTCCAGAGCTGCGCTCACTATTCTGCTGGTGTAGTCACTGTGTACATACATTACATTACTTATCCTGTATTATACTCCAGAGCTGCGCTCACTATTCTGCTGGTGCAGTCACTGTGTACATACATTACATTACTTATCCTGTATTATACTCCAGAGCTGCGCTCACTATTCTGCTGGTGCAGTCACTGTGTACATACATTACATTACTTATCCTGTATTATACTCCAGAGCTGGGCTCACTATTCTGCTGGTACAGTCACTGTGTACATACATTACATTACTTATCCTGTATTATACTCCAGAGCTGCGCTCACTATTCTGCTGGTACAGTCACTGTGTACATACATTACATTACTTATCCTGTATTATACTCCAGAGCTGCGCTCACTATTCTGCTGGTGCAGTCACTGTGTACATACATTACATTACTTATCCTGTATTATACTCCAGAGCTGCGCTCACTATTCTGCTGGTACAGTCACTGTGTACATACATTACATTACTTATCCTGTATTATACTCCAGAGCTGCGCTCACTATTCTGCTGGTGCAGTCACTGTGTACATACATTACATTACTTATCCTGTATTATACTCCAGAGCTGCACTCACGATTCTGCTGGTGCAGTCACTGTGTACATACATTACATTACTTATCCTGTATTATACTCCAGAGCTGCGCTCACTATTCTGCTGGTACAGTCACTGTGTACATACATTACATTATTACTTATCCTGTATTATACTCCAGAGCTGTGCTCACTATTCTGCTAGTGGTCACTGTGTACATACATTACATTACTTATCCTGTATTATACTCCAGAGCTGCACTCACTATTCTGCTGGTGCAGTCACTGTGTACATACATTACATTACTTATCCTGTATTATACTCCAGAGCTGCGCTCACTATTCTGCTGGTACAGTCACTGTGTACATACATTACATTACTTATCCTGTATTATACTCCAGAGCTGCGCTCACTATTCTGCTGGTGCAGTCACTGTGTACATACATTACATTACTTATCCTGTATTATACTCCAGAGCTGCACTCACTATTCTGCTGGTGCAGTCACTGTGTACATACATTACTTATCCTGTATTATACGCCAGAGCTGCGCTCACTATTCTGCTGGTGCAGTCACTGTGTACATACATTACATTACTTATCCTGTATTATACTCCAGAGCTGCGCTCACTATTCTGCTGGTGCAGTCACTGTGTACATACATTACATTACTTATCCTGTATTATACTCCAGAGCTGCGCTCACTATTCTGCTGGTGCAGTCACTGTGTACATACATTACATTACTTATCCTGTATTATACTCCAGAGCTGCGCTCACTATTCTGCTGGTGCAGTCGCTGTGTACATACATTACATTACTTATCCTGTATTATACTCCAGAGCTGCACTCACTATTCTGCTGGTGCAGTCACTGTGTACATACATTACATTACTTATCCTGTATTATACTCCAGAGCTACGCTCACTATTCTGCTGGTGCAGTCACTGTGTACATACATTACATTACTTATCCTGTATTATACTCCAGAGCTGCGCTCACTATTCTGCTGGTGCAGTCACTGTGTACATACATTACATTACTTATCCTGTATTATACTCCAGAGCTGCGCTCACTATTCTGCTGGTGCAGTCACTGTGTACATACATTACATTACTTATCCTGTATTATACTCCAGAGCTGCGCTCACTATTCTGCTGGTGCAGTCGCTGTGTACATACATTACATTACTTATCCTGTATTATACTCCAGAGCTGCACTCACTATTCTGCTGGTGCAGTCACTGTGTACATACATTACATTACTTATCCTGTATTATACTCCAGAGCTGCGCTCACTATTCTGCTGGTGCAGTCACTGTGTACATACATTACTTATCCTGTATTATACGCCAGAGCTGCGCTCACTATTCTGCTGGTGCAGTCACTGTGTACATACATTACATTACTTATCCTGTATTATACTCCAGAGCTGCGCTCACTATTCTGCTGGTACAGTCACTGTGTACATACATTACATTACTTATCCTGTATTATACTCCAGAGCTGCGCTCACTATTCTGCTGGTGCAGTCACTGTGTACATACATTACATTACTTATCCTGTATTATACTCCAGAGCTGCACTCACTATTCTGCTGGTGCAGTCACTGTGTACATACATTACATTACTTATCCTGTATTATACTCCAGAGCTGCGCTCACTATTCACAATAGGACATTTTTGGGGTGCTATCCAAAAAATAGTCACTTGGACAAAGACTGAGCTGAAATATAAGGGGGCAGTAGGAGTCCTCGCTGGATACATCACTTTTTGATGGCGCTATCTGCAGATTCACATCACAAAATAACTGACCATATTCTTTCTGTTCTGAGTTCAGATGAAGAAACATTGTATCCTGGTTCCGTTTTTGGCCTGAAATTGTTTGGATAAAACTGGAAGAATATGATTATACGGTGAGGTGCCCTCAGACCCCCGGTATGTATTAAAGGGGTTGTCCACTTTGGATTAATCCTTGTCATGCACCTTATTGGGGAAGTCTGGGGTAGGGTAACACGGAGAATTGTGATGATTTCCCCCTGAGATTTTACTTTCCGGCTCCTTGGGGGTCTCACATCTCCGGCCCTGCGGATGAATCAGCCCTGGGATCTGCAGTAAGATTGAGGAGGTGTCTTATTTTCTTTTAGTATCCTGCATTAGACTCTGCCTGACCTTGTAGGAGACAGAACCAGGACGGAAATTGTCACTGATTTGTAAGCAGAATACACTTCAAAATCAGCGCCAAGTGTGAACCTATCCTTAGAGGAGGGTCTTCTGTTCAGGATCTTCATCTCTCCTACTGGAGGACCTGTCCTGTCCTGCATTGATGTGGACACTGTGTAATGCTTCACATCACCTGTGGGGGCAGTGCAGGGAAACTGATCACTTCCGTCCAGATACAGATTACAGCAGATCGATCACTGCAGATCAGTTTTTTGTCAAGGTCATTGCAGTTATGACAGCCGCGCTTGCTCTGACGAGTTTGCAGGAATCTAACACCCCTCCATCTGTCTCTGGGGGGTCTTACGTGTTCTCAGAGCTGTTTTACACTCGACCAAGGTGATGCATTACAGGAATAAGGACGCGTCCTGAGCGTTTCCCTCCATAGACCCCACCTGCAGTCCTGCATTACCCGCCCGTCCCGTTCCCCCGGGTGCTTTGCCCTTCTGGTACAATATGTGCAGCTTCTCCCTTGTAAATCATTCCTAATAACTTGAGGGAACGTCTTCCATGATGTCACCTATAGGAATTATAGAAGTTGTTTGTTGCCATGACACTCGTTGATTAGCGCGATGTGGGAATCTTCGCTGTAATCCGCGTTTTCTCCCATGTTCATCTTTATGTATTTTCTTCTATTAACATATAGACAATGAGATAAGAATAATAAAAGGAGAGAATAAACAGAAGAGATAGGAAGGGACAAGAGCACCACCTAGTGGCCAGAGCGAGGCGTGACACAAATATTTCAGGGAATGTTTCATGGATATTTTTTACACCGTGAAGAGAACTGAGATATCGTCTGTGTAAGGTGTGATGTCACTGACGCTGCCGGCGCTGCTGGCGTCTGCCGTATCTGAAGCGCCGATAGATTTCACAATGAATTCACTAAGTTATTCGTCTTCTTACATTGAGGGAATTCTATTCATCCAGTGTAAAATGGTGGAAAAATACACAACATGTAAATCACCTGCCATTCTCTTCTCGGTAGGGACGTGTCTGTTTTACAAGCCATAGAACCAAATGGCATCTACATAAATTCCAGTTTCCTGCAGTCACCACTAGGGGGAGCTCACTACATACTGCGCATACAGGGAATAGATTCATAACACAAGCCGCTTCCTTTGCTTTCATTAATTATTCAGATGCAGGGGTGCAAAGGGGACATTGCTATTGTTAGGGGGGATTAAGGCACCATTAATCATGTGGGGGAAAATAAGGAGCATCATTAATGTAAGGGGGTACTATTGGGGCAACATTGTGAGAGGGTATAAAGGGGCATCATTATTGCAAGGGGGTACTAAGGAGGCATCATTACTATAATGGGGCATCTTTGAAGGGGCAGTAAGAGGGCATCATTACTGTAAGGGGGCATCATTATTGTAATGGAGTACTAAGGGGCATCATTAATGTAAGGGGGTACTATTGGGGCAACATTCTAAGAGGGTATAAAGGGGCATCATTAATGTAAGGGGGTACTATTGGGGCAACATTGTGAGAGAGGATAAGGAAACATCATTATTTTAAAGGGGTATATAGAAGATTCATTATTGCAAGGGGGTACTAAGGAGGCAACATTACTATAATGGGGCTTCTTGGAAGGGGCACTAAGAGGGCATCATTAATGTAAGGGGGCATCATTATTGTAATGGACTATTAAGGGGCATCATTGGTGTGAGGGGTAGATAAGGGGCACTGATAGTGTGACGAAGCAACGAGGGGGCATCATCACTATTACTGTGTGTCACAATAAGAGGGCACTATGTGTGCGGCATAGAGGGGCACTATTAATGTATCAGTAACAGGGCACTATTGTGCTCAGGACTATCATTATGGAGATTATCAGTAGGGGATAGCAACAGTGTGCAGGAAGGGGGCGCTATTGCTGCTTATGGTCACTTTTACTGAGTAGCACCAATGGGTGTTACTTTGACTGTATGTGGCGCAATGGGGTGCTGTGTAGGGTATTGAAAGGGTACGATTGTGCTGGGTCTGTAATTATGTAAGGACAATGTAACAGTGTTGGGTGCTAATACTAAGCAGTAGGACACAAAGGGGGCACTGTTTCTGTTTGGGGCCACAATTATGGACAAATGTGATCACTATTACTGTGTGTGGCACAATTGGCGGCTCTGTTTATGTATGCAGTGTGATTAAGGTCACTACTACTGTGTGGCACAATTGGGGGCACTATTATTGTATGTAGCATAATTGGGGGCATTATTAATATACTTGACAGATTTGGAGTCACTGTTACTCTGTGTGGCACACTTGGGGGCACTATTAATTTATGTGGCACATTTGGGGCCACTATTATTATGTGTTGAACATTTGTAGCACTATTAATATAGGTGGCATATTTGGGGGTACTATTACTGTGTGTAGCATAATTGGTGGCACTATTAATATAATTAGTGCATTTGGAGTCACTATTACTGTGTGTGGCACAACTGAGGGCACTAGTAATACACATTGGGGCACTATCAATGTATATAATAGAATTGGGGTCACTCTTTTTGTGGGTGGCCCATTGCGGATGTGTAGCACAATTGGGGTTACTATACCTGTGTGTGGCACACTTGGGGTCACTATTACTATCTGTTGCACAACTGAGGGCACTATTAATATATGTGGCACACTGGGGGGCACTATCAATGTATATAACAGAATTGGGGTCACTCTTTTTGTGTGTGGACCATTGTAGATGTCTTGCACAATTGGGGTGACTACACCTGCATGTATCACTACTACAATCACTATTAGTGCACTCCCTTTTACAGAGTTTGCCCCTATAGTGTCACTGTTTGCCCTTATACATTACATACCCTTTCCATGATTCTTATATGACCTCCTGAAATCGTGGCACCCTTGCTCAGGTTCTCAGCGCCCGCCCTAGGCCCCCTCTCTCCTGTGGCCCCTGTAGAGCTGCATACGCTGTCTATGTGGTATATCTGAACCTGACTAGGAATATATGAGATGTTCTCTATAGATCTTTGTTTAATCTCCTGTTCACATTAGTGGGTTGTGAAGGACATAAAACTAGAAGTGACACCGCCACTATGTGTCTGGTATTATAACCGCTATCATCCTTCCCCTCTTCTCTCGCTGCTGCGCTGTTTGTTACTGCCGTTAACCTTTCTAATTATTGGCATATTTGCTATTCCCCGGATACTGGAGTTCAAGGTGTTAATGAGAAGAGCGATAATCATATAATGAGACTTCTCCGGAAACTTCCGTCATCCCGGGTCTTGGCATTGAATGTTGCATTTCGTTTCTTCTTGCTTTTAGTTTATTATTTGTTGCTTCTCGTTGCGCATTAGGTTCTGATGTCTGCAAATTAGCATCATGTTAGTTATATTAGCAGAGGAAGGAAAATAAGACGTACATCTGGCGGTATTATCATTGGAAAGTGGCAGAACGTACGGATTATTAGCATCTTTAACCCCTTGAGAATGCGGTGGAGTTGGTGCGTTACGGCTCGGTGACTTGTTTTCAATCATTTCCATATGTCCGCCATACTAGTACGCCGGATGACGGGTGTTTAAACATGGACACCACGCAACCTGTAATAGAAGGCTGGGGATTCTACAATACATTGCAATGCATTACCATTGCCACCTATACACATTAGGTATCCCTGCACCCAAAACAAGTCGCCTTATGCAGCCACGTATATGGAAATATAAAAAAGTTACGCGTGTCAGAATATGCCAATTCTGAGAATTTTTTTTTCAAGATTTGCAAAAATTTGGTATCACGTCGACCCACAGAATACTGGTAAGATGTCATTATGGGTGCACATTAAACGCTGTAAACCAAGCCCCCCCCAAAAAAAGTTGAACAAACGCAGTTTTTCTCCAATTCTAACCCATCCTGAATTTTTTCTCCCAGTACTCTAATGAGAATATGAAATGGAGCCATTACAAAGTACAATTTGTCCCACAAAAACGAAGCCCTCAGATGACTCTGTGAAGGGGAAAATTAAAAAGTTACGGCTTTAAAAAGGTAAGGAATAAAAAACACAAATTGCAGGGGTTAATATTTTCCATCTTCTCCTTTAAAAATTCACAACTTCTTTATTTTTCCGTGGACATGGCCATCTGAGGGCTTATTTTTTACGTGACGCGTTGTACTTTTTGTTGGCACCATTTTGGGGTATGTATAATGCTTTGATTAAAGACGAAAATAAGCAACCCTTTTAACGTTTAAATCAGCTGGGGGGCACTCTAAAATTAAAAATTTTTTAAAAATACATACTTACCTGCCCCCGATGCTCTGGTGTCCTCCTGTGTGTCCCGGTTCTTCTGCTCCGATGGCGTCTCCCGGGTTTCTTCCAGTGTTCTCCTGAAGCCACTGATTGCCCTCAGCAGACAATGACTTTATGATGACTTGTCTCCATTTATTACTTTTTTGTTGACGGATCTAAGTGAGGGCTCTTTTTTTGCAGGACAAGTAGTAGTCTTATATGTCAAACTTTTTGATCACTTCTTATTGCTTTTGGGGTGGAACCAGTGATTAATTAGCGGTATTTTTGTGACATTCACCTTATTTTTGTATAGTTTGGACTCCGTCCTCAGGATCTCCTCATCTGATTTTCTTCTGTTCCAGAAATTGGCGTTGGACAGTCTGCTTGGGAGAAGGGATCTATGGCTGAACAATCCTGCGTTTAATGGTCCCATTGTGATCACTGCTGCCATTTTGACCAGTCAGGAACTGGTATATCAGAAGGGTTAACAGGTCCAACTACCACCTCATGGTAGCCTTCACCAGTTCCTCAAGTGCTATAACTGGAGGACTCAACTGGAGGACCATGGTCCAAATCTAGGCTGGAGAACGACTAATATTCCAACCGATGTCCACATGGCAGTGATGGATCCCGGTGAAGGCAGGTGAGATGGCCGTACACCACTTACCGCACTCTCCTATGTAGACAATCCATACTGCCACTACTCTGAGCCATCTCTGCCAAAGGGCTGCTTCTGATGGCCCTGGCCCCTGCACACTCTCGCTTCCTTCCACTTTTACGAAAGTGGCGAAGACGTCAAAATAAAAAGGTTGCAACTTTTTTGTCCAAAAATCTAATTCGCGCGCAAAAAAAAAATTTAAACTTTTTATGCCTTGAACACCATAAAACTGAGATAAAAGGCATCAGACATCTATCCCATTATATTGTGGAGGGGGCATTATAGTATGTGGGAGGCCGTAAGGAGCAATTATACTGTGCGGGAATATTAAGTACACGTTATACTGTTAGGGGGCACTAACGCAGACACACTATGTAGGGGAACTAAGGGGGCATTATACTGTATGGAGGCAATATGGGGGGCGTTATAGTGTGTGAGAGCTCTAATGGGTATGACACAATGTTGGGGCACCAAAATAGTATTATACCATGTGGAGGATGCTAATGGGGCCTTATAATGTATGGGGGCATTATACTGTCTTAAACAGTGGCGTAACTAGGAATGGTGGGGCCCTGGGGCGAACTTTTGACATGGGGCCCCCTGACCGATGTTGAAGACCCCGACCGACCACCCTCCATGCCCCCTGCATTTCTGCATGCACTATTATGCCCCATAGTGACCCCTACACACAGTATTATGCCCCATAGTGGCCAATGCACACAGTATTATGTCCCATAGTGGCCCCTGCACACAGTATTATGTCCCATAGTGGCCCCTGCACACAGTATTATCCTCCATAGTGGCTCCAGCACACAGTATTATCCCCCATAGTGGCCCCTGCACACAGTATTATGTCCCATAGTGACCCCTGCACACAGTATTATGCCCCATAGTGGCCCTGCACACAGTATTATGTCCCATAGTGGCCCCTGCACACAGTATTATGTCCCATAGTGGCCCCTGCACACAGTATAGTATCCCATAGTGGCCCCTACACACAGTATTATGCCCCATAGTGGCCCCTGCACACAGTATTATGCCCCATAGTGGCCCCTGCACACAGTATTATGCCCCATAGTGGTCCCTGCACACAGTATTATGCCCCATAGTGGCCCCTACACACAGTATTATGCCCCATAGTGGTCCCTGCACACAGTATTATGCCCCATAGTGGCCCCTGCACACAGTATTATGTCCCATAGTGGCCCCTGCACACAGTATTATGTCCCATAGTGGCCCCTGCACACAGTATTATAGCCCATAGTGGCCCCTGCACACAGTATTATGTCCCATAGTGCCCCCTACATTAGACTCAGGTTAGGGGACTTTACTAAAAGTAGTTAAGTACCCCTATCCTATAACACTGTGCCCCTCTTTTGACCCTAGTGACCCCTCACTTGTTGTAGTACAAGCTGAGGAGACGTCACTAAGGGCTCGTTCACATCTGCGCCCGGTCTCTGTTCAGGTTTCCGTTTCCTGCACAAAACTGAGCAGGAGACGGAAACCTGCAGGACTGTTTCATACCCATTCATTTGAATGGGTATGAAAGATGTCCTGCCGTGTACGCCGTGAGCGTTTTATGCTCTCTGCCGCAAAACCAGTTTTTTAAAATCAGACACAGAGTCGGACATGCAGTACTCTGTGTCCGGTTTAATAAAACCGGTTTCGCAGTGGAGAGCATAAAACGCTCGCTGCCGCTCACGGCCGGACCTGGTCTGACAGCTTTCCGTCTCCGGGCGCTGGTGTGAACTTAGCGTAACCCAATCCAGGACCCCTCCAGGTCACCACTGATTGCCTGCTCCTGTATCTCCTTAATGTATATTGCAGTATATAAGGAGCTGCTCTCCATCCTCAGTGAAGGTCTTATCGGGCTCCACTAATGACGGCAGCGGCTCCAGACAATCTCCTGTAAGTGCCAGGATGGTGTGAGAAAGCTCAACACATTAAAGAAGAAATTAACATTGGAAAAGCTCTGCAATGTAAATAACGTCACAAGAGCGAATTACCGGCCTCCAGATAGAACCGCAGTGCTGCCCGGAAAACTCTCAAGTTTTTTTATGTGGTACTTTTATCATATACTGGCAGATAAAAGGTTAATTGTCACACTGGGGTTAATGGGGGAAGATGTCACCAATCCTATTAGCAAAGCAAGATCCCCGAACTAATGAAAGGTTTATAATGAACAGCAGTGAGGGGAGCGGCCTGCACGTATATACCTGTATATAGTATATGGACTATGCTGGTATAACCTGGGTATATACTGTATATAATTATATATGTACAGCTGGTATAACCTGGGTATATACTGTATATAGTTATATATATACAGCTGGTATAACCTGGGTATATACTGTATATAATTATATATGTACAGCTGGTATAACTAGGGTATCTCCTGTATATAATTATATATGTACAGCTGGTATAACCTGGGTATATACTGTATATAATTATATATGTACAACTGCTATAACCTGGGTATATACTGTATATAATTATATATGTACAGCTGGTATAACCTGGGTATATACTGTATATAGTTATATATATACAGCTGGTATAACATGGGTATATACTGTATATAATTATATATGTACAGCTGGTATAACCAGGGTATCTCCTGTATATAATTATATATGTACAGCTGGTATAACCTGGGTATATACTGTATATAATTCTATATGTACAGCCGGTATAACCTGTGTATATACTGTATATAATTCTATATGTACAGATGGTATAACCTGGGTATATACTGTATATAATTCTATATGTACAGCTGGTATAACCTGGGTATATACTGTATATAATTCTATATGTACAGCCGGTATAACCTGGTTATCTCCTGTATATAATTATATATGTACAGCTGGTATAACCTGGGTATATCCTGTATATAATTATATATGTACAGCTGGTATAACCTGGGTATATACTGTATATAATTATATATGTACAGCTGGTATAACCTGGGCATCTCCTGTATATAATTATATATGTACAGCTGGTATAACCTGGGTATATACTGTATATAATTATATATGTACAGCTGGTATAACCTGGGTATATACTGTATATAATTATATATGTACAGCTGGTATAACCTGGGTATCTCCTGTATATAATTATATATGTACAGCTGGTATATCCTGGGTATATCCTGTATATAATTATATATGTACAGCCGGTATAACCTGGGTATCTCCTGTATATAATTACATATGTACAGCTGGTATAACCTGGGTATATACTGTATACAATTATATATGTACAGCTGGTATAACCTGGGTATTCTCTGTATATAAATCTATATGTACAGCTGGTATAACCTGGGTATCTCCTGTATATTATATATATATATATATATATATATATATATATATATATATGTATATGTACAGCTGGTATAACCTGGGTATATACTGTATATAATTCTATATGTACAGCCGGTATAACCTGGGTATATACTGTATATAATTCTATATGTACAGTTGGTATAAAGTATAGATCTTCCTGTATATAGTGATATGGACCATGCTGGTATAACCTGGGCATCTTGTATCTATATATACATCTCATATATTTATACAAAGCCTATTATGTTGCTCCTCTACAATAATGATAGACAGGGCAGGGGAGTGTTTGCTTTTTGGCTTTCACTATGTTGCAATAATTTCTAGACAGTTACAGAAGGAATCTCAGCTCTGAAGTATACGCTGCTGTCTGTGAAGAGTATGGAATAAGATAAATGTCTTAGCACTTTGCATCGGGGCTGTGGATTGATAGGCCTCATGTAGTCGCTGCAGTAACCTGTAATGACAGGCAGGCTGCCCCCATCATTATTGATCCCGCTCGCTACCATGGAATTACCAATGTTTGGTGACCGGGTTTACAAAATCTAATTAATCCAGATATTAAATATTAAATGATGACAGATATAAATGTCACTGCTGCTGCGGAGAACATCCTGGTAGCTCTGCAATATGCATGAAGATCAGCGGCAAATGTATTGTAAGACAGAATCATCAAAGGCCTCGCCGCTGTCACACTACAAAAGAGGGAGATCATAGACGCTTTCACATGGATAAAATCCAATTACGACTTTAAAGGACGGAATTTACAGTGCTTTGCTCGTAGCAGGGGTTATGTAAAGCTTACATCACTAAGCTCCTTAGTGCCAAGATTGAGAGCAGATCGTTCCCTGACCTCTTTTGTCTTTCAAAATGGTAGGAGACGTCTCACAGAAATCAAACGATCTTCAAGGAAGGAAAATGGAGTCTTACTGAAATGGAGATTTACTACAAGGATCAGTCAGGACTGGATGGGAAGTGAATTCAGTGGCATCAATGATTTAGAGCTTTTCCATATCTACTTGGTAAAGCTCTGATATTCCGTTTTCTTTAGTGCAGACACTCTTTGCCTGTATCCACCACTAGAGGGAGCTCTATGTATAGCAGTGTAAATGGTTTGGAGCTTTTTCCTATATATACATTATCAGGCTCAAATGATCTGTTTTTTTTTCAGTACAGAGAGTCATTCCCTGTTCCTCCATAGACACTTCCTGTCTGTTTCTACCACTGTGGCAAGTTCTGTATACTATAGTATAAGTGATTTAGAGCTTTTTTAATGTCATACTTGGCAAGGGTCCAATGTTGTTTCTTTAATGCAGAGAGTCATTCCCCTTTTCCTCCATAAACCCTTCCTGTCTGTTTCCACCACCACAATAAGCTCTGTATACAATAGTATAAATGATTTAGAGCTTTTTCATATATACTTGGTAAAGCTCTGATATTCTGTTTTCTTTACTGCAGACACTCTTTGCCTATATCGACCACTAGAGGGAGCTCTCTGTACAGCAGTGTAAATGGTTTGGAGCTTTTTACTATATAAACATCAGGCTCAAATAATCTGTTTCTTCAGTACAGAGTGTCATTCCCCTGTTCCTACATAGACACTTCCTGTCTGTTTCTACCACTGTGGCAAGTTCTGTATACTATAGTATAAGTGATTTAGAGCTATTTTCATGTCATACTTGGCAAGGGTCCAATGTTGTTTCTTTAATGCAGAGAGTCATTCCCCTGTTCCTCCATAAACCCTTCCTGTCTGTTTCCAAGCTCTGTATACAATAGTGTAAATTATTTAGAGCTTTTTTCCAGTTGTACTTGGTAAGAATGTAATGCTCTGTCATTTTATACAAGCTGATATACCCCTGTTGTTTCATAGGCACTTTCTTTTTTTGTTTCCACCACCATAGGGAGCCCTGTATACAGCAATATTTGTAATTTTGAGCTTTTTACTAATATACTTTTCAAAGCTCTAAGATTCAGTTTCTTTAATATAAAGTGTCATTGTCCTGTTTGTCCTTAAATACGGGGAGCTATAAGGCTTTAATGATGTATAGGGTTTGCTCAGTATGCAGAGGCATAAATTATTTAGAGCTTTTTTCTAATACACTTTAGAGGCTCTAATGATCTGTTTCTTTAGTCAGAGTGTTGTTCCCTTGTCCCTGTTTTCACCACTGGAGGGAGTTCTATATACAACAGTGTAAATGTTTTAGAAAATTTTCTTAATATGCTCAGATTAAATGCTCTTTTTCATTAAGATATAGAAATGTTCCAGTGTTGCTCCATAGACACTTTTTGCCTCTTTCCACCACTAGGGGGAGCTCTATATACAGCAGTATAAATAATTTAGAGCTTTATAATGTATACCTGGTAAGGCTCTTTAGCTCTAATTCTTCAGTACAGAGTGTTGTTTCTGTATTCTTCCATAGACACTTTTTGCCTGTTTTTGCCTCTAGTGGGATTAATTTAGAGCTTTTTCCTGTTATACCTGGTAGGGCTCTATAGCTCTGTTTCTTGAGCACAGAGTGTTGTTTCCCTTTTCCTCCATAGACATTCTAGTAGGAGCTCTGTATACAACAGTATAAGTAATTTAGAGCTTTTTCCTGTTATACTTGGTAGGGCTCTATAGCTCTGTTTCTTCAGCACAGGTTGTTGTTTCCCTTTTCCTCCATAGACATGCTTTGCCTGTTTTTGCCACTAGTAGGTGCTCTGTATACAACAGTATAAGTAATTTAGAGCTTTTTCCTGTTATACTTGGTAGGGCTCTATAGCTCTGCTTCTTCAGTACAGAGTATTGTTTCCCTTTTCCTCCATAGACATTTTTTGCCTGTTTTTGCCATTAGGGGAGCTCTGTATACAACAGTATAATTAATTTAGAGCTTTTTCCTGTTATACTTGGTAAGGGTCTAAAGCTCTGATTCTTCAGTAAAGAGTGTTGTTTCCCTGTTCCTCCATAGACACTTTTTGCCTATTTTTGCCACTAGGGGGAGCTCTGTATACCACAGTATAAATGATTTAGAGCTTTTTTATGGTACACTTGGTAAGGCTCTAAAGCTCTGATTCTCAAGTAGAGAATGTTGTTTTCCTGTTCCTCTGCAATGACTAAATTGTTGATTTTTTTGGTCACCTCACTTCCCATGAAATAAAGAATAAACACTAATTAAAAGGTTTGTACATTCCAAAAAATGGCACCAATAAAAACCAAAATTACCCACAAAAAAAGAGTCCTCACATAGTTCCAGCAACAAATTTTTTTTTTAAAGTTATGGATGTCGGAATACGGAGCCCTCAGCGAAATTCTTCATTCCACAAAAAATCAATTTATTAAAATATGACAACTCAACATCAATAAGGTCTGGTCATAATCTTAACGAACCCAACAGAATACGTTAATAGTAATTAACCCCTTCAGGACTGGGCTGTTTTTCCTGATTGTGGACTAAACATGTTTTGTTTTTTTTGTTGTTTTTTCGTATATGAGGCTTTGAAGGCTATACAATTTTTTTTCCTTTGAGATGCACAAATAATTTTTGCCTCTTTTTAATGGGGAAATGTGTTTTTCACATTTTTTTTAATAGCACAAAGATTTTTTTTTACAACTTTGATGAGAATTTTTGAATTTCTTTTATGCTTTTGTCTGATTTACCCTGTAACTGAGGCTGATACATTATTGCTTGTTACTGTAGGAATTCAGCCTCCTATCACTTACTGCGGAGCTGGTGGAAGACATCAGGGGCACTGGGGCAAGAAGAGCGAATGAGGAGCCCCAGGTCGTGAGTATAAGTATTTTTTTTTATTACATGTCCACCCTGGCTTCCAATTATTATACTCTGGGACCAGAACGGACCAACAGAGTATAGTGTCAATAAATATATTGATTTGTCGGCATCAAAAACCAAAAATTTCAGGTGTGACCGAATCTAAAATTTTTGAAAAATTTAGAACGAACCAGGTTTATGAGATATTTCTCTCATTCCGTATCCCGAACGAGACTCCAGAATACAGTGGTCAACAATACTGATGTGTGGGTATCGAAAACCAAAAATTTCAGGTGCACTTGTATGGGTGGTTCTCCATTGACTTCTATGGGGCAGCCGGAGATTACAACCCCATAGCAAAATTTTTGAAAAATTCAGAATGAACCTGGTTCACCATGTTCTACTTTTAGCATTCAGGTCATTCTAAACAGTGTCACAATGTATACATTTTTTATTTTTTACAATTTATTTACAATGTTTGATGTTTTTGCCTCTTATTCCTATCTGGAAACCATCAGCAAGTTGCTATTGTTGATGGATCAGTTATCTTTATGACTTTCTATGCATAGCAGACTAGTGTCCATGTGCCTATAAGACACAAGCCATAACTACAACAACGACAGACCAATGATAAGGTCCATCAGATGACACCCAGCCTACTTGCTGATGGTTTCCAAGTAAGGTCATCGTTTTTTGGTTTCCCCATTTTGCAGGAGACAGACAGAATCTCTCCAGATAGTTCCCCTCATCTCGTAGTCTATCCATACCTGGAAATATAATCCTCCGGCTGCAGGCGCTCGCCCTCTTCTCCTCCTGTTTTACATTTCCTTCTTGTTATAAGTATTGATTTTAGGATTTCACCGAAGTTCAATATTTTCTGAAGGATGCGGATCCTAATAATTTCTAGCAACATCTTCTCGAGCAGCGCCTGTTCATAATAGGAGATTATTGCAGCTTTCGGTAAAGCCCTCGGTCAGACTCACACATTTTATGAGGTTCTTACATGGCGCAGATTAACGTGTTCAGGCCGGCGGAGGCGCTCCTATGACATATATATATATATATATATATATATATATATATATACAGTATCCATACCGGCTTCTGGTTTATAGATCTGTTTTTTCTTTTTAGGACAAAAATATTTCAGTAGATAAAATATAATTAAAAAAAAAAAAGAAAAAAAAAAGAAATTGCATAAATTGACATCGGCTAGGCGTGGGGGGAGGGGTAGTATAGAGGATAAGACGGTAGAATCTGGCTCATGGATTTTCTTAACGGGTTTACCAATAATGACACTTATCTCCTATCTGGGCCCCCCCCAGTGATGAGGAGAATGAGGGTCTAAAAGTCACCCTTAAAGGGATTCTACCATAAAAACACATTTTTTTTCTGGTTGACAACTTAAGAAAGGCTATTCTTCTCCTACCTATAGATGTCTTCTCCGTGCCACCGTTCCGTAGAAATCCCGGTTTAAGTCGGTATGCAAATGAGTTCTCTCACAGCACTGGGGGCGGGCCCCAGCACTCAAACAGCACTGGAGGCATCCACAATTCTGCGAGAGAACTCTCCAGCGATGCCTCCATCTTCTTCTGGAACGTCCTCTCCCTGTGTCTTCATCCGTCCTGGGTTTCAATCTTCTAGGCCTCGGGCAGAGCTGACTGCACATGCCCACAGGCCACAAGAAAATGGCCGCTTACTTACTTGTGGCTACGGGTATGCCCGAGGCCTACAAGTTTGATCACCTGCGCCAAAAGAAGACGTATGAAGAGGACGTTCCTGAAGAAGATGGAAGCGTCGCTGGAGAATCCTCTCGCAGCATTGCGGACGCCCCCAGTGCTGCGAGAGAACTCATTTGCATACCGACAAAAAATGGGATTTCTACAGGATGGCGGTGCGGAGAAGACATCTAAAGGTAGGAGAAGAATAGTCTTTCTTAAGGCTAGTCCTACGTGTCGCAAGAAAAAAATGTGTTTTAATGGTAGAATCCCTTTAAGCCTTCTTGTTAATGGAGTACCAGTGCATTTGTACAGCTGGTGCTCCATTGACTTCTATGGGGTGGCCGGAGATTACAACCCCTTAGCAGTGAATGTGCTGGCGAATCTGGACTACGGACGCCCAGTGATCTGACACTTATCCTGTGCATAGGGGATAGGCATCCTTAACAGTATTCAAAGACAGCACAGACGGCAACCTGGGTGAGCCCGTTATAGGGCGATTCGCAAATGGCAGATTGTTGGCAAAAGTAAGAAAAAAAAAAATGACAAAGGGTCATGGGGGCAAGCTTAAGGGCATGACTTAACACAAAAAAATTTGCCACAGCAAGGAGTGTATGTCACTAAAGCTGGGAGGTCTGTCCAAGAGATGGGGGGTAGCGCCCACTTTTGCAACCTTTGCACTGGGTCCATTAATGTTTAAATGGCCATGGAAGGATGGAAACAATGGGAAAGAAGGAAGGAGGAAAGGAAAGGAAGACAGTAGTATAGAAAAAAAAAAAAGGAATAATCTTTTGGTCTCTCTCCTGTTGTGTACTTATCTCATGTTTCTTAAAGGGAGTCCAGCACATCACCCCAGCCCTGCAGATAGATAGGTTACTGTCACCAGAACCAGCACATCACCCCAGCCCTGCAGATAGATAGGTTACTGTCACCAGAACCAGCACATCACCCCAGCCCTGCAGATAGATAGGTTACTGTCACCAGAACCAGCATATCACCCCAGCCCTGCAGATAGATAGGTTACTGTCACCAGAACCAGCACATCACCCCAGCCCTGCAGATAGATAGGTTACTGTCACCAGAACCAGCATATCACCCCAGCCCTGCAGATAGATAGGTTACTGTCACCAGAACCAGCATATCACCCCAGCCCTGCAGATAGATAGGTTACTGTCACCAGAACCAGCATATCACCCCAGCCCTGCAGATAGATAGGTTACTGTCACCAGAACCAGCACATCACCCCAGCCCTGCAGATAGATAGGTTACTGTCACCAGAACCAGCATATCACCCCAGCCCTGCAGATAGATAGGTTACTGTCACCAGACCCAGCATATCACCCCAGCCCTGCAGATAGATAGGTTACTGTCACCTGAACCAGCATATCACCCCAGCCCTGCAGATAGATAGGTTACTGTCACCTGAACCAGCATATCACCCCAGCCCTGCAGATAGATAGGTTACAGTCACCAGAACCAGTATATCACCCCAGCCCTGCAGATAGATAGGTTACTGTCACCAGAACCAGCATATCACCCCAGCCCTGCAGATAGATAGGTTACTGTCACCAGAACCAGTATATCACCCCAGGCCTGCAGATAGATAGGTTACTGTCACCAGTACTAGCATATCACCCCAGCCCTGCAGATAGATAGGTTACTGTCACCAGTACTAGCATATCACCCCAGCCCTGCAGAAAAATAGGTTACTGTCACCAGAACCAGCATATCACCCCAGCCCTGCAGATAGATAGGTTACTGTCACCAGAACCAGCATATCACCCCAGCCCTGCAGATAGATAGATTACTGTCACCAGAGCCAGCATATCACCCCAGCCCTGCAGATAGATAGGTTACTGTCACCACAACCAGCATATCACCCCAGTCCTGCAGATAGATAGGTTAGTGTCACCAGTACCAGCATATCACCACAGTCCTGCAGATAGATAGGTTACTGTCACCACAACCAGCATATCACCCCAGTCCTGCAGATAGATAGGTTACTGTCACCACAACCAGCATATCACCCCAGTCCTGCAGATAGATAGGTTACTGTCACCAGACCCAGCATATCACCCCAGCCCTGCAGATAGATAGGTTAGTGTCACCAGAACCAGTATATCACCCCAGCCCTGCAGATAGATAGGTTAGTGTCACCAGAACCATTATATCACCCTAGCCCCACTGTATTATACGCCGGCAGTGTCCCCCCACACAATATTATATGCTGCAACCAGCCCCCCTCTGCTTGAGGGCTATTATTATACTCTGGGGTCTCCTCAGACACTAGAGTATGATAATCAAATGCCCAGAGAAGGTGAACAAAAATGGCAAACACTGATACTCACCTTGCCTCACCTTTCCTGGGCATCCTGGCTCCAACTGTCTGCAGCATATTTGGCCATCTTCCCGACGTCTCTGCTGAGGCCTGTGATTGGTCCTCAGCAGTCATGTGGGGGCGCACTGACATTATTACGCCGCTGTGACCCATGTGACCGCTGGACCTCAGGCACATGACGAAAGACGCTGGAGAGGTGAGTATCTATTTATTATTTTCAGTCACTTCCCGTGGCTAGTATGTATTGAAAATGGGTCGGGTGACATGCCGGCGCTCCTTTTCATTTACAATATGTATAGCGGTCGGGGAACCAAGCTTTCCCTGACCACTGTCATAGTGGTACTGGGCCCCGGCCATCTCCAGCTGGCTGCGGGCTCTGTACCTTGCCAGTCCCGGTCACGGCCGCACTCCGTATGACCATGATCTTTACACCCCTGATCTGGACTTTGGATAGCATCCAGGCCTAGTGTTGGCGTCCCCTGGTGGCGTAAGCATAAGACGGCCTAGAGAAAAGCGGGGATCAGTGAATAGTAAATAGTAAGGTAATGGCCAATATAAAAATAGCCATAATGCAACGCAACACTGTGGGGCCCCTGATCTCTGGGCTCCACACCATTGTTTGGGTTGCATTAGGGCCAAATCCACCCCTGGGTACATGGCTACCTTAAGCTTCAGAACTTATGAGAAACCCTTTGTATGAGATTCATTTGGCCTTTGGTCTGACAATTGGACGGCCTTAATATGGAGCTGATATAATTACTGCAGATTACAGCACTGAAGGCAATCGTATTACTGAATGATATGTTAATTAACCTCCCAGAGCTAAATTGTAAGTCAGTCTGTTCTGTGAAATCGATTCCAATGCAAATTTTTCCAACAAGCTCGGAGCAGTCCTGGCCTTCGGCTGAGGTCACACAGCGCCGTGGCCCAAACATTTCTGAGTTATTATTAGCTGCGCAGATAAAGGAAGAGAAATGAACTGAAGGGACGCAGGAAATACGCTCAGTGCTACACAAGGGTTAATACGGCCATTAACACAGAGAGAGTCTCACGAGCTGACGTGACTCTCGGTATGTTCCAAGTCAAAAAGGGGAACTTAAAGGGGGTTGTCCACGTAAAGTTGGAAAAAGCTGAAAATGCACAATTTTCCCGGATGGAAAGAGCCGACCTCATCCCCAAAGCTGTCCTGTACTTCCAAGGTTTCCACTGTTTCTCATGAGTCTTTATGTGGCCAGCTCTGTCACCATGCATGTACAAGCAGCAGTAGTCATGAGTGACCCTGGAACCTGTAAAGAAAACAATGGGATTTCTAGAATTAGAATTTCAGTAGAATTTTTGAGATTTAGAGCCTTGGTCCCTGGTTGGATTGCTTCTGGTTTTATGCTTCGGGTAACTTATTGTTCATCTTTAGAGATGAGCGAGTAGGTATTCGATCTAATACTACGGTATTTGAAATACTCGTACCCGATCGAGTACCACTCGCTATTCGAATGTAAAAGTTCGATGCAGAAACAGCATTGATTGGCCGAATGCTATACAGTCAGCCAATCAACGCTGGTACTTCTCCTACCTTTAGAAGTCTTCTCCGTGCAGCTTCCCCGTGACGTCTTCCAGCTCTTCATTCACTCTGCCAGGCATCGGGCCTGGGCAGAGCCGACTGCGCATGTCTGCTTGTAGTGCGGGCATGCGCAGTCGGCTCTGCCCAGGCCCGATGCCTGGCAGAGTGAATTCAGAGCCGGAAGACGCCGCGGGGACGCTGCAAGGAGAAGACTTCTTGGAGGATCCAGCCTGACCCTCACTCGTGGACTTGGTAAGTATAATTTGATCGAACGTTGCCTACCCCTGAAACAAGCATTTTCCCCCATAGACTATAATAGGGTTCGATATTTGATTCGAGTAGTCGAATATTGAGGGGCTACTCGAAACGAATATCGAACCTCGGACATTTTACTGTTCGCTCATCTCTATTCATCTTGAATCCTTGCAAAGAAGTAAGGACAGACTTACCCATTGCAAAAGGATCTCCAGGATCAGCATCAGGAATATATCAGGAGGATACCATGAGGAGGAGAACCAGGACGAAGGTGTTGTTATTCCGGAGGACCACTAATGCCAGTACATCTAAAGAAGATCATTGGACAGAGTCTTGGGACTTCCAGGGGTGGGACCATTACAATCCACAATAGTCTAATAGTCTAGTCAAAGAGAGGAGTAATAAGGGCAGCTGACCAATTCTAGAACCCTCAGAGCCAGAAGATACTACAAGAATCAAGGACAAATGTCCTTCCGTTGCTGTAAGCTAATTAGATCCATCTATGCATCTGGTAAAGCACAAAGTTTCAAGAAGATGCTGAGCTGGAGGTAGATGAAGAACCTGATGACCAAAGACACCACGTGAGACCTTATTGGGACACCTATAAGGCCAACAAACCTATAGGCTATCCTTGTGATAGCTCTTTTTGGAGATAACACACAGTAAGCGTAAAATGAAACATAGATGGCCATGGGGTCATGACCAGTCAGATTAGAATCAGAGGCATTCCTTAATTTTTGTATAAAGAGGACCTTTCACCACATTCACCAGTTCTTTGCATCCTTCCATAGGCGCCACACCACTTATTCCAGCACAGTTGGAATTATTTCTCTAGCCCCCACTGTTCCTGAGCCATCAGTGCTATTAGTTTTTGTATTTTGTATTATTACTGTATTATCCATGCTGCTGTAACACAATGAATTTCCCCACGGTGGGACTATTAAAGGATTAGGTTCTCTTCTGTTAGGTGGGTGGTCCTTGTCTATCTGTTCCATCCAAGGACCGCCCACCTAACAGAAGATTGGGCAGAAGCAAGTCTTATTGGCAAACCCTGCAAATGATCTCAAAATAAATCTTACGATATTCATCCATCACAATGGACAATGTATGTGACCATCAAAAGAATTGAACATAAAGTGACAAGTGTTGACCAGACGCACCAAACAACACAATGTTGATGCGACCATAAGAAGAGGAAGGCGCCAGTAACATGTTCTTGCAAGAATCTGGAATTCTGGGACACATAACCGGTGACACTTGTTCAGGGATCGGTTTTGCCGCATATATAACAGACTCCTTATAAGAAGCCTACGGTGGGAAAACTGAAGGAATATCCATCTATGTCAAAAATAGAGCAGGTCTATGGGAAGGAGAGCGCTGACCTCTCTCAGTGCAGAACGTTCCGCCTCTATTTACAGATATTTCAAGGAAAAACGACTGGAACTCGAGAGCCGAAGACTTTGTTACTGGAGGAGGAAATGGACATAAAATAACTGAAAGATCTTGGCTAATAATGGAATTTCTGCCCTAACAAAGTTATGAAATATGAGGTCAGGGGAGAGCGGGGTTGATGGATAAGAATCAGAGTCATTCAGATAAAACAACGTCCTGGAAGTCCTTGGGTCATCCTCAGTAATAAGGCTCCGCAAAACTGAGTACGTACATTTTAACCCCTCAACGCACAGCTCTGCTCTTGTATCGTACGGGTGTGATGTACAGCCTAACTGGATGTCATGGTCACAGGATTGGTCCCGTGCCACCAGCAGCCAGTGCCAGCCATAAATCACAGATAACGTCTCATTGCTGTTTAACCACTTAGATGCTGCAGTAAATAGTGACCATAGGACCAGTGAGTTAGTCAGAGGGAGACTGCAAGGTGTTGGTGGAGGCCGCAACAGCCATGAACTCAATGAAGACACTGAGATCGGCCATGTTGTGTATGATATCCTGACACAGCTGGATGAGCCTGTCAGTCTACCCTAAATCCAGTGTATTATGTAAGTAATCAATGGGACACAATATCCTCACCACAGGGCAAGTTACAATGACATGATATCAGTGCCAGACACAATAGCATCATAACAGTGCCAGCCACAATACACTAATAACAGTGCCAGCCACAATACACTAATAACAGTGCCAGCCACAATACACTAATAACAGTGCCAGCCACAATACACTAATAACAGTGCCAGCCACAATACACTAATAACAGTGCCAGCCACAATACACTAATAACAGTGCCAGCCACAATAGAATCATAACAGTGCCATTCACAATACATTAATAACAATGGCAAACACAATGCCCTAATAACATTGCCAGCCACAATACCCTAATAACTGTGCCAGCATCAATACCTCCATATGAGTGCCAGTCACAATACCCTAATAACAGTGCCAGCCTTAATACCCTAATAACAGTGCCATTCATAATACCCTAATAACAGTACCAGCATCAATACCTCCACATCAGTGTCATCCACAATACCCAAATAACAGTGCCATCAATAATACCCTGATAACAGTGCCATCCACAATATCCTAATAACGGTGCCAGTATCAATACCTCCACATCAGTGCCATCCACAATACCCTAATAACAGTGCTATTCACAATGCCCTAATAGCATTGTCATCCACAATAACCTAATAACATTGCCACCCTCAATACCTCCACATCAGTGTCAGCCACAATACCCTAATAACAGTGATTTAGTAACAGTGCCATCCACAATATCCTAATAACGGTGCCAGCATCAATACCTCCATATGATTGCCAGCCACAATACCCTAATAACAGTGCCATCCATAATACCCTGATAACAATGCCATTGATAATACCCTAATAACAGTGCCAGCATCAATACCTCCACATCAGTGTCATCCTCAATACCCAAATAACAGTGCCATCCATAATACCCTAATAACAGTGCCATCCATAATACCCTAATAACATTGTCATCCACAATATCCTAATAACATTGCCACCCTCAATACCTCCACATCATTGTCAGCCACAATACCCTAATAACAGTGATTTAGTAACAGTGCCATCCACAATACCCTAATAACAGTGCCAGTCTGAATACCTCCACATGAGTGCCAGCCACAATATCTGCACATCAATGCCATCCACAATACCCTAATAACAGTACCAACCTCAATACCTCCACATCAGTGCCATCCACAATACCCTAATAACAGTGAGTTAGTAACAGTGCCATCCCCAATACCCTAATAACAGTGCCAGTCCTGTTATGAACAAGGTACTATACATCTACAGCACCACTACCTATCCTTCTTGGTTATTCCTTACATGTATTAATGACAGCGCCCGGAGACCACTAAGAAAATTATTCAAAAAAATTCAATAATATTTCTGGGAACAAAAGATAAGAGGGGCTCATGATATGAACCTGCATTCGCTACAATAAGGCTCTCCATGCCGCCGCCGTCTACTGTCAAGTAGTTTTATTCTCAGCCAATGTCTCCTTGAAGATGATGACTGTGTGATTACCCACCTAGGCGACAGATTTGACTTTTTTAAAAGGATTGAAGTCAATTCCCTGTCATGCTGGGGACTCTCTCTAAGCCCATAACACTCCTAGATTGATTTTCCATAAAGCGCGCTAGCTCAAAATTGCAGTGTTCACACATGGAGACTTAATTTCTGGCAGTCATTCTGTATTTTATGTGATCTGCTTCATAAATCTCATCAACACGGCTTCTGATAAATATCATCCTCACGTAGAAGACTCCTTGCGGTATCATCTTACTCGGTAGAATCATGTCAGCCCGGGCATCCGGGGACCAATGGCCTTATACTAACACATAAGACACCTGAACATTACTCCAAACTGTACCAAGGAGATGATCACAGTCTATTCCAAGACATGTTACGTAAATGTAACAACCTCATCACCTTAGCTGATATAATGCGGGAGCCAAGTTAACAAAGTGCCCCCCCCCCCCCCCCTCGGATGATTTATGATTACGTCAGATGAGTCATCCTCGCTCATAAATGATCCCAGACAGCAGTAGAAATAATCAGCAGCAGCAGCAGCGATAAGCGTCACCGATACATAGTGTTATATCTGTCATATACACAGCAAAGACCAGAGTGTCCTGGGGAGTTACCTCTTCACCAGAAATTGTGCTCTATTACATATATTATTCCGTATTACTGAACATAAAAAGACTATAACTACTATAACACTGCCTCCTACGTACAAGAAAATACTATAATACTGCCTCCTACATACAAGAATATACTATAACACTGCCTCCTACGTACAAGAATATAACTACTATAATATTGTCCCCTATGTACAAGAATATAACTACTATAATACTGCCCACTATGTACAAGAATATAACTACTATAATACTACTCCTATGTACAAGAATATAACTACTATAATACTGCCCCCTATGTACAAGAATATAACTTCTATAATACTACTCCTATGTACAAGAATATAACTTCTATAATACTACCTCCTATGTACAAGAATATAACTACTATAATACTACTCCTATGTACAAGAATATAACTACTATAATACTGCCCCTATGTACAAGAATATAACTACTATTATACTGCTCCTATGTACAAGAATATAACTACTATAATACTGCTCCTATGTACAAGAATATAACTACTATAATACTACTCCTATGTACAAGAATATAACTACTATAATACTACTCCTATGTACAAGAATATAACTACTATTATACTGCTCCTATGTACAAGAATATAACTACTATAATACTACTCCTATGTACAAGAATATAACTACTATAATACTACCTCCTATGTACAAGAATATAACTACTATAATACTACTCCTATGTACAAGAATATAACTACTATAATACTGCTCCTATGTACAAGAATATAACTACTATAATACTGCTCCTATGTACAAGAATATAACTACTATAATACTGCTCCTATGTACAAGAATATAACTACTATAATACTGCTCATATGTACAAGAATATAACTACTATAATACTGCCCCTATGTACAAGAATATAACTACTATAATACTGCTCCTATGTACAAGAATATAACTACTATAATACTGCTCCTATGTACAAGAATATAACTACTATAATACTACTCCTATGTACAAGAATATAACTACTATAATATTGTCCCCTATGTACAAGAATATAACTACTATAATACTGCCCACTATGTACAAGAATATAACTACTATAATACTACTCCTATGTACAAGAATATAACTACTATAATACTGCTCCTATGTACAAGAATATAACTACTATAATACTGCTCCTATGTACAAGAATATAACTACTATAATACTGCTCCTATGTACAAGAATATAACTACTATAATACTGCTCCTATGTACAAGAATATAACTACTATAATAATACTACTATGTATAATAATATGACTGTAATAATTTTCTCTAGGGTTAAGAATAAGTTGTGCCATTGTTACTGTACAATATGGGTTACAGTAGTATTTATAAATGAGATGTAGGTATTCATTCTGCTCCCATTGAATCCTCAGTATTTCCCATTGTTCTTAGTTACTTCCTGCTCTTTGAACATCGGTTCAGCTTCAACATGAAAAGACATTTTTGCATTCATTACACCGGGTCGTCTCTTCTCTCTTTCTATGGTTCAAGCTATTTGTAGTTTTCCTGTGTTGAATATGCTAAAATAATATATGTTTAGGTGAAATCATTATTTTTGCAGGTCATATGATGTAGTTTTGGTTTTTTTTTACTCTCATTTTTCTAGCTTTGTAGGGAGAAATGCAAAAAAAAAAAAAAACAGTAATTCCACAAAGTTTGAGGTTTTGTTTCTTGAATATAATTTTAAGGTGTCGGTTCAATAACGTGATTATTAGTATGGGACATTATGGATGCAGCACTACCAATTATTTGTACAAACTATGAGTTTTAAATGGGAATTTTTTTTATTTTTATTCTATAACTTTTTTTTTATTTTCTATTTTTTTTCATTTTCCATTTTAACCCCATTTGGTATTCTGTGAGTTTGATCGGTCATATGATGCACTGCAGCACAATAAAGTGTTGATAAAATGACGTACGTTATTTAAGTGACGCCACCACATTGTGCGTAAATAAAACTCCTACACTATATATTTCTCAAACAACAGCAGCAAACTGAGATGACCGTAGCCCTGGGAATACATCCCTTGTTGTTGACATTGTATTTCTACCTATGTGCCTTGGATCAGTCATTTCCTCCCTTGAACTTGTGTCTGGCTGTAAGGCAACTGTAAATAGCAGCAGGACTGCCCCAAAGCTGCGTCTATAAAGGAGATATAAAGCAGATATAAAGCATGAAGCCCACCCCGTGACTAATCCCACCATCTTTTTCATCTGCAATAAGTAGAAAGCGAAAAAGGAAACCAATCCATGTGTCTCTGCAGGATTTGCACAACACAGTTTGTTTCGGAAACATTTAGTTAAACCTGCAGACAGAACAGTCAAGGAGAAGAGGCATTAGTAACAGCTGGTCCATGGGCCCAACAGATGCCATTGCAGAGCACAGTAGAGTAATCAGATACAAGCAGGAGTCTAAGTAGGCGACAGGGTTCAGAGGTCAGGTCCATACAGGAGGTCAGGGCAGGCAGCAAGATTTAAAAGTCAGGTCCATGCAGGAGGTCAGGGCAGGCAGCAAGATTCAGAAGTCAGGTCCATGCAGGAGGTCAGGGCAGGCAGCACGATTCAGAAGTCAGGTTCATGTGGGAGGTCAGGGAAGGCAGCACGATTCAGAAGTCAGGTCCATGCAGGAGGTCAGGGCAGGCAGCAAGATTCAGACATCAGGTCCATGCAGGAGGTCAGGGCAGGCAGCAAGATTCAGACATCAGGTCCATGCAGGAGGTCAGGGCAGGCAGCAAGATTCAGACATCAGGTCCATGCAGGAGGTCAGGGCAGGCAGCAAGATTCAGACATCAGGTCCATGCAGGAGGTCAGGGCAGGCAGCAAGATTCAGACATCAGGTCCATGCAGGAGGTCAGGGCAGGCAGCAAGATTCAGAAGTCAGGTTCATGTGGGAGGTCAGGGCAGGCTGCACGATTCAGAAGTCAGGTCCATGCAGGAGGTAAGGGTAGGCAGCAAGATTTAAAGGCCAGGTCCATGCAGGAGGTCAGGGCAGGCAGAACAATTCAGAAGTCAGGTCCATGCAGGAGGTCAGGGAAGACAGCAAGATTTAGAGGCCAGGTCCATGCAGGAGGTCAGGGCAGGCAGCACAATTCAGAGGTCAGGTCCATGCAGGAGGTCAGGGCAGGCAGCACAATTCAGAGGTCAGGTCCATGCAGGAGGTCAGGGCAGGCAGCATAATTCAGAGGTCAGGTCCAAGGAGGTGGTCAGGGCAAGTGGCAAGATTCAGAGGTCAGGTACTAGCCAAAGGTAAGGTACAAGTAACAAGCAGGGCTGGGACAGAAGTCAGGAATGAGGTCAGGAAGAAGCCATGGGTCAGACTACTAGATACAGGGACACTAGGTCTAGCTAGCTAGGCACGTTATAGCTTAGGCACAGAAAACAGGGTTGAGCAATGGCCTTTTAAGTACAGAACAGCATGTACCCCCTACCGGTGCCATTCAACTATAGAGGGGAGGAGAAGAACAGGAAGGAGCACGATGAGGAAAAGGAAGCACAAAGGTAAGCCGAGAGTCGTTGGTGCCACGGACAGCAGAATGCCAGTGTTAGTGCACTGCCAACATAACATTTTCTTGATGCCTCTTGTGTCACCGACTGCAGTGTGGCTCCTATAAGACAGTGCCTGACTTTCAAGAAGCCTTGTGACCTGACTTGGAGAATAAGTCAAAGCAGAATATCCTCTCGAAAAGGAAAACACACCCCTCCGCTTCTCTGGTTTGGCTAATATCCCAAGTCATGTCACAAGGCTTCTTGAATTTCGGGCACTGACTTATAGGGAGCTACCCTCCAAAAGGTGGCGCTAGAGGCCAACAGTTATCAAATAGTACTGGAGAAAATGTATACACAAGGGAATCTCATAGACAACACCATAAGAAGAAGTGTCCATGTAAATGCAGAATTACCTCCCATTCAGTGGTGTAACTACCGCTGTAGCAGCAGAGGCAGCTGTCACAGGGCCCGGGACATTAGGGGCCTGGTGACAGCCGCTACCACTGCTATCATTACATTCCCGAGTATAATGACCGGCAGCCCGGGAGAGGTAAGAAACATAAAAAACACTGTTACTTACCATATATACTTGAGTATAAGCCACATTTTTCAGCACAGTTTTTGTGCTGAAAAGCCCCCCTCGGATTATACTCAAGTCAAGCAAAAAAAAAAAAAATTGGTTTTTTTTTTTTTTTTTTTTTTTTTGGGGGGGGGAGGGTCTATGACCAGCCGCAATAGTAATGTATAGAATTTCCCATAAAATAGTGAAAAAAAAAGAAGCTTTAAAAAAATATAATAAAAAAATAAAGTAAATAAAAGTTGTAAATCCCTCCTTTCCCTAGAATACATATAAAAGTAGAAAATGACTGTGACACACAAACACATTAGGTATCCTGTGTCTGACAGTGCCCGGTCTACTGAATATAGGGGATCTGCAGTGCTCCTGTTCCGTCCGGAAGGGGTTAATAGGAGCACTGCAGATCCCCTATAGTCAGCCAGGCTGAATTCCAAGTGGGGGAAAAAACCTCAGTCCTCAAGCTCAGGGAAGGGGCCGACAGACAACCAAAACACCCCCTCCCCTTCCCCAGCATCTACTGCACCCAAAAACTCCGACCATTTTAATTTTTGAAATGTTCCAGTAGCTGCTGCATTTCCCCCCCTCGGCTTATACTCGAGTCAATAAGTTTTCCCAGTTTTTTGTGGTAAAATTAGGGGCCTCGGCTTATATTCGGGTCGGCTTATACTCGAGTATATACAGTACCTCTCCACGATCCGGGCAGGCTTCGGCCTAGTCGTCTGATGTCTCATGACCCCGGCCTGCGTCCCGGGTCATGTGACGTCCGACGTTATTTAAGATGGACTACTTCGGAGGCCAACAGCGTAGGAGCCGGGACATGGGTGAGTAACAGAGTTTTTTTTTTATGTTTTTCTCCCCCAGGTCTCTGATTATTATACTCTGGGGTCTGAAAAGACCCCGGAGTATAATAATTGTTTATGGGAGTCCACAGTGGGACATAATACTGTGTGCAGGGGCCACTATGGGGGATAATACTGTGTGCAGGGGCCACTATGGGGCATAATACTGTGTGCAGAGGCCACTATGGGACATAATACTGTGTGCAGGGGCCACTATGGGGGATAATACTGTGTGCTGGGGCCACTATGGGGGATAATACTGTGTGCAGGGGCCACTATGGAACATAATACTGTGTGTAGGGGCCACAATGGGACATAATACTGTGTTCAGGGGCCACTATGGGGCATAATACTGTGTGCAGGGGCCACTATGGGACATAATACTGTGTGCAGGGGCCACTATGGGGCATAATAGAGCATACAGGAATACATAGGAGGGGTTCGGTCGAGGTCTTCGGCGCCGCTCGGGGTGGGGGGGCCTCATGTCAAAAGTTCGCCACGGGGCCCCATCATTCCTAGTTACGCCACTGCTCCCATTTGTGTTATTTTGGGTTGTGGGTATGCCATCACCTTGCCACATTCATCAACATGTATGCCACTTTTATGATCCACCCAATTCAAGATTAAGTGTGCGCCTCATCATGAGATAAACACATCCTCTGCTGGCACCGGAGACATCAAGACCGGGGGTACAATATACCAGACTCGATGAGTTCCCCCCACTTTGTCCGTACTTCAGATGATCCAGGTACACTATGTGTTTTGAAGAGAATTCCTATTACAGGGAGCCCAATACATGTCAGGATGAACATGGCGACTGTTCATTGTCCAACAGAATCTCATTTGTTTCAGAATTCCTTAAGAAGTTTTCCTGATTGCAATATTTTGTATGTGTACATAGAAGACAAGGTGCATTGTATTTCATCTGAACAGACTGTACCTGGCAGCGGCACAACCTCTGACCTTCACACTCCGACACTTGTCATAATCTAATTATTTACCAGTAAATCTCCCCCATCCATGCACAGGAAGCCATCCAACATCAGATCTGACAAAAGAGAAGGTAATATACAAGGCAGGACGTATACTGTCATGTTAATCACTGTATATAATGGTTATCATATGTATCTAAGCTAAGTGCTGGCTTACAGATATACCTGCTTACAGTAAACACCAGACTGACATCACAGACTCTCCTAGATAGGTTTCTTGAAGAAAAACAAACCACTCCATTAATTCATGGGTAAAACATGATTAAAATGAAATACTGCCCTACCTACATAATTATACCTAGTATCATACTGTATTACATAGTTACTATACTGCTCCTATGTACAAGAATATAACTACTGTAATGCTGGCTCATATGTATAGGAATATAACTACTATAATACTACTCCTATGTATGTACAAGAATATAACTACTATAATACTGCTCCTATGTACAAGAATATAACTACTATAATACTGCTCCTATGTACAAGAATATAACTACTATAATACTGCTCCTATGTACAAGAATATAACTACTATAATACTACTCCTATGTACAAGAATATAACTACTATAATACTGCTCCTATGTACAAGAATATAACTACTGTAATGCTACTCCTATGTACAAGAATATAACTACTATAATACTGCTCCTATGTACAAGAATATAACTACTGTAATGCTACTCCTATGTACAAGAATATAACTACTATAATACTGCTCCTATGTACAAGAATATAACTACTGTAATGCTACTCCTATGTACAAGAATATAACTACTATAATACTGCTCCTATGTACAAGAATATAACTACTATAATACTACTCCTATGTACAAGAATATAACTACTATAATACTGCTCCTATGTACAAGAATATAACTACTATAATACTACTCCTATGTACAAGAATATAACTACTATAATACTGCTCCTATGTACAAGAATATAACTACTATAATACTGCTCCTATGTACAAGAATATAACTACTATAATACTACCTCCTATGTACAAGAATATAACTACTATAATACTACTCCTATGTACAAGAATATAACTACTATAATACTGCTCCTATGTACAAGAATATAACTACTATAATACTGCTCCTATGTACAAGAATATAACTAGTATAATACTACCTCTTATATACAAGAATATAACTACTATAATACTACCCCCTATGTACAAGAATATAACTAGTATAATACTGCTCCTATGTACAAGAATATAACTAGTATAATACTACCTCTTATATACAAGAATATAACTACTATAATACTACTCCTATGTACAAGAATATAACTACTATAATACTGCTCCTATGTACAAGAATATAACTACTATATTACTGCTCCTATGTACAAGAATATAACTACTATAATACTGCTCCTATGTACAAGAATATAACTACTATAATACTACTCCTATGTACAAGAATATAACTACTATAATACTGCTCCTATATACAAGAATATAACTACTATAATACTGCTCCTATGTACAAGAATATAACTACTATAATACTGCTCCTATGTACAAGAATATAACTACTATATTACTGCTCCTATGTACAAGAATATAACTAGTATAATACTACCTCCTATGTACAAGAATATAACTACTATAATACTACTCCTATGTATGTACAAGAATATAACTAGTATAATACTACCCCCTATGTACAAGAATATAACTACTATAATACTGCTCCTATGTACAAGAATATAACTACTATATTACTGCTCCTATGTACAAGAATATAACTAGTATAATACTACCTCCTATGTACAAGAATATAACTACTATAATACTGCTCCTATGTACAAGAATATAACTACTATAATACTACTCCTATGTACAAGAATATAACTAGTATAATACTACCTCCTATGTACAAGAATATAACTACTATAATACTACTCCTATGTATGTACAAGAATATAACTAGTATAATACTACCCCCTATGTACAAGAATATAACTACTATAATACTGCTCCTATGTACAAGAATATAACTACTATATTACTGCGCCTATGTACAAGAATATAACTACTATAATACTACTCCTATGTACAAGAATATAACTACTATAATACTACTCCTATGTACAAGAGTATAACTACTATAATACTGCTCCTATGTACAAGAATATAACTACTATATTACTGCTCCTATGTACAAGAATATAACTACTATAATACTACTCCTATGTACAAGAATATAACTACTATAATACTACCTCCTATGTACAAGAATATAACTACTATAATACTGCTCCTATGTACAAGAATATAACTACTATAATACTGCTCCTATGTACAAGAATATAACTACTATATTACTGCTCCTATGTACAAGAATATAACTAGTATAATACTACCTCCTATGTACAAGAATATAACTACTATAATACTGCTCCTATGTACAAGAATATAACTACTATAATACTACTCCTATGTACAATAATATAACTAGTATAATACTACCTCCTATGTACAAGAATATAACTACTATAATACTACTCCTATGTATGTACAAGAATATAACTAGTATAATACTACCCCCTATGTACAAGAATATAACTACTATAATACTGCTCCTATGTACAAGAATATAACTACTATAATACTACTCCTATGTACAAGAATATAACTACTATAATACTACTCCTATGTATAAGAATATAACTACTATAATACTACCTCCTATGTACAAGAATATAACTACTATAATACTGCTCCTATGTACAAGAATATAACTACTATAATACTACTCCTATGTACAAGAATATAACTACTATAATACTACCTCCTATGTACAAGAATATAACTACTATAATACTGCTCCTATGTACAAGAATATAACTACTATATTACTGCTCCTATGTACAAGAATATAACTACTATAATACTGCTCCTATGTACAAGAATATAACTACTATATTACTGCGCCTATGTACAAGAATATAACTACTATAATACTACTCCTATGTACAAGAATATAACTACTATAATACTACTCCTATGTACAAGAATATAACTACTATAATACTGCTCCTATGTACAAGAATATAACTACTATATTACTGCTCCTATGTACAAGAATATAACTACTATAATACTACTCCTATGTACAAGAATATAACTACTATAATACTACCTCCTATGTACAAGAATATAACTACTATAATACTGCTCCTATGTACAAGAATATAACTACTATAATACTGCTCCTATGTACAAGAATATAACTACTATATTACTGCTCCTATGTACAAGAATATAACTAGTATAATACTACCTCCTATGTACAAGAATATAACTACTATAATACTGCTCCTATGTACAAGAATATAACTACTATAATACTACTCCTATGTACAATAATATAACTAGTATAATACTACCTCCTATGTACAAGAATATAACTACTATAATACTACTCCTATGTATGTACAAGAATATAACTAGTATAATACTACCCCCTATGTACAAGAATATAACTACTATAATACTGCTCCTATGTACAAGAATATAACTACTATAATACTACTCCTATGTACAAGAATATAACTACTATAATACTACTCCTATGTATAAGAATATAACTACTATAATACTACCTCCTATGTACAAGAATATAACTACTATAATACTGCTCCTATGTACAAGAATATAACTACTATAATACTACTCCTATGTACAAGAATATAACTACTATAATACTACCTCCTATGTACAAGAATATAACTACTATAATACTGCTCCTATGTACAAGAATATAACTACTATATTACTGCTCCTATGTACAAGAATACAACTACTATAATACTACCCCCTATGTACAAGAATATAACTACTATAATACTACTCCTATGTACAAGAATATAACTACTATAATACTACTCCTATGTACAAGAATATAACTACTATAATACTACTCCTATGTATAAGAATATAACTACTATAATACTACTCCTATGTACAAGAATATAACTACTATAATACTACTCCTATGTACAAGAATATAACTACTATAATACTGCTTTTATGTACAAGAATATAACTACTATAATACTACTCCTATGTACAAGAATATAACTACTATAATACTGCTTTTATGTACAAGACTATATCCACTATAATACTGCTCCAAGTTTTTATGTTTGTGTGTTTGGATGTTTGTTCCTTAATAACACAAAAATGGCTGAATGCATTTGAATGAAATTTGGCACACAGATAGATTTTAACATCGATTAAAATATAGGCTACTTTTTATCCCAGTAAATGACATGGCTTTGCGACTGTTATGAATTTATGTTCACATACTATATTACACTACTCTTATCTCAGCTTCTGAGAGAGCCAGGGCTGTTATCTCTCTGTGTAAGCATACACTATCTCATTGTTCAAGCATTTGCATACTATCTGATCTGCTCCAGGCAGTGCTGACACACTGTATGGGAAACACCTTCAATCCAAATTGCCAATTAAACATGCCTGGAAATAGAAAATTTAATTTGTCGCAAACAAGGAGAGCTATGATGGAGCCAGAAGTCACAGAGCTCTCCACAAATGGAGCTGAGGGGGATCATTAATACCAGCAACACGCTCATTATATGGTGTCCCAGCAAGGTGCTGAGATACCAGAAGAATCCTGAATACAGTGCGATGAATGAATTCAGTGGCAGGACAGCTTAACAGCTGCCAAAACGCCGGAGAAGCGGATCATCAACGCCAACAACACGCTCATTATATGATGTTCCAGCAAGGTGCTGATATGCCGGAATAATCACGGGCACAGCATGAGGAACGAATTCAGCAGTAGGACAGCTTGACAGCTGTCGAAATACCAATGCAGGAGGATCATTAACACCAAAAACATGCTCATTATATGGCGTGCCAGCGAGCTGCTGAGATGCCGGAACAATCACAGGCACGAGGAACAAGGTCAGCAGCAGGACAGATTGACAGCTGCCGAAATGCTGGAGCAGGCAAACCATCAACGGCAATTTGCTGAATATAGGCGGATCATCGACGCCAACAACCCGCAGACAAAGTCGCGGGCAGAGGCTAGTACTGCTATATAGAAGAAAATACCTTACTATTTCCCTTAAAAACAGAGTCAACCCTGGAAAGCTCAATATGTTAGTGTCAGTCGGTGTCCTAGTGGTGATCTTCGTATTCACATGATTTGAATTATTTATAAGAATGGATCACCATTATTTGGCAGCTTGTGTATGTGGCATACAGTAACAGTAGCGCAGTATGTCTGGTATGTCATGAATTGCCCTCTATGTACATTTGCCTTTCCTATCAGTCTAGTACAATTGTCTCCACGTTTCCATGATTCATTCTGTATCAATGTGCTGCACTGTGTGAACCGTTCCATTCAGTAACTGTTTGGCGATACTTCCTTACTAATTGTGATGTTTTCTTCTGTCTTCTATGGCCTGTGGCTTATTACTACAACCAATAGTGTCACATGCCAAGAATCCGTAATAAAGCCTTGTTGGTTCACCTCGATGAACTAGTCTGACGGGTATTTTATAGACATGACTTCAAATAACATTGATTTAGTCTTGTTTACTAATGCCGGTGCAGGTGCAGAGATAAGGTGGATATATAATATACCTGCAGTGTTAGAAAGGTAGATAGATATATACAGGGAGGCTCATTGGAAAGAGTTCCCCAATTATCCACAATAACTCGTGTTCGGATGGAGCAATCTGATTGAAATAACATTCAATGTGTTCCTCAGTATATGGGGCTTCAGACAAGACCGGATGCCCCCACATCGGGGTGATGAGGTATACGCCGGACAACCATTGTGACATAACCTCCATTTGTGATTTCTGGATGTACCCTCATTACCCCTTCACTTCATTCACTTGACCTTCTATTAGGATGACGGTGTACAGTACTGAGTAGTGCGTATTCATGCTGTCAACGTATTGGGTTCTTGATGTTCTTAATGTACCCTCAAGTGTAGGGTTGAGCGATCGGGATCGGAAATGATCGGATCCTGATCGGCAATCGAGTAAATTTCACGATCGGGATCGGCTGGAAAATGATCGGAAATCGGATTTTGAAATCTCAAGATCGGCTCAACCCTAAAAGTGACTTTTGCCATAGAGAAGCATTGACTAGGGTTGAGCGATCGGGAATGATCGGATCCCAATCAGCGATCGAGCAAATTTCACGATCACATTTGGGCTCGACTGGAAAATAATCGGAAAATCGGATTTTGAAATCTCAAGAAGGGTTTGACCATAAAAGTGACTTTCGCCATAGAGATTCATTGACTAGGGTTGAGCGATCAGGATCGGGAAAGATCGGATGCCGATCGGTGATCGAGGAAATTTCACGATCACGATCGGGCTTGGCTGGAAAATGATTGGAAATTTTAAAAGCGATCCTGAATTCTAAAGATCGGCTCAACCCCACTGAAGTGTTATACCGAAGATGGCACGGAAATTGGAAACTATGTGATCATTGATCCCTTTTCATGGCCATCCAAAAATGTTTCCAGACACAATCGATGACGTACAACATCATCTGGAGAAGTTGACTATGAAATCTCGGAGATGCAGGAGATTGGGAGATCTGATTCAACATGTCAAAGAGCTGCAAAAAGGGCAAAACCGCCTGAGTATCGTGTCATCAAACTTCGAAGCTCCATATATTGAAGAGCACATTGTACGTTGCTTGCTTCAGATTGCTTCATTCCATCCAGAGCTATTACAGAATGTTCGAAGCCAGTGTCGAGTGAATCTCTCTGCACCTTCATGGGGTATCGAATATGTCATGGTGGAGAATCAACAGAGATCAGAATTCCTAAAACAACTTTTGGAGGTTCATATTTTACCAACGTTCTTCAGTTCCTTTGAGATTGTGATAATGTTGTGTTATCTTGGCCTGACCCTGATTGTGTCCTGACCGCCTTATCTTTCATTGCCTGCCCTGGCCATGTTTGTTTTCGTGCACTGCATGAACTCAGATACCTTTAATCACACCTCGCTTCATTGATTTCGGCACTACACTTCAGAAACGCTATCTAAAAGCCACCAGCTGTTGCTATTGAAAATATCTTCGGGGACACGACCTAGAGATTCTCGTCACAGAGTCCATACCCAAGGATGATACATTAAGATTGGAAAATGTTCTGCTTTCTGATATAACCCTAAGTCCAAATCAGATTATCTAGATCCTCATGTCTACCAAGTGGGGCAAGAGGTCTAGGAACAGAGAAACCAAGACCTGGAAGTTACCAAAGTCAGACTTACCAGAAATGAGCGATCGAATATCAGGCCGTTCGAGGTAATCGATTCCAATTGAATACCACGAGGCAAACGCAGTAAAAATTTGTATCCCCTCCCACCTTCCCTGGCGCTTTTTTTGCACCAATAACTGTGCAGTGGAGGTGGGACAGGAACTACGACACCGGAGGCATCGAAAAAAATCGGAAAAAGTAATTGGCTGCCGAAATCAGGTGACCTCCAATTTATACGAATGGTGGATTTCAGGTTCGGGTCATATGAGAATGTGAGACAGGGATAGCTAGGGATAACCTTTATTTAGGTAGGAATGTTATTAAAAATAACTTTTTGGGGCTCTATCGGGTGTGTAATTGTGATTTTTGTGACATAAACTTTTTCCCATAAGAATGCATTGGCCAGCGCTGATTGGCCAGAGTACGGAATTCGACCAATCAGCGCTGGCTCTGCTGGAGGAGGCGGAGTCTAAGATCGCTCCACACCAGTCTCCATTCAGGTCCGACCTTAGACTCCGCCTCCTCCAGCAGAGCCAGCACTGATTGGCCAAAGGCTGGCCAATTCCTATGGGAATGCAGAGACTTAGCAGTGCTGAGCCAGTTCTGCTCAACTACACCGTGTGCCGGTCAGCCCATCTGATATAGCAGAGCCGAGTGTGCATAAGGGTTCTAGTGCACCCTCGGCTCTGCTACATCTGATGTAGCAGAGCCGAGTGTGCACACTCGGCTCTGCTATATCAGATGGGCTGACCGACACACGGTGTAGTTGAGCAGAACTGGCTCAGCACTGCTACCAATAGGAATGCATTGGCCAGCCTTCGGCCAATCAGCGCTGGCTCTGCCGGAGGAGGCGGAGTCTAAGGTCGGACCTGAATGGAGACTGGTGTGGAGCAATCTTAGACTCCGCCTCCTCCAGCAGAGCCAGCGCTGATTGGTCGAATTCCGTACTCTGGCCAATCAACGCTGGCCAATGCATTCCTATGGGGAAAAGTTAGCTTGCGAAAATCGCAAGCTGACAGGGATTTCCATGAAATAAAGTGACTTTTATGCCCCCAGACATGCTTCCCCTGCTGTCCCAGTGTCATTCCAGGGTGTTGGTATCATTTCCTGGAAGGTCATAGTGGACTTGGTGACCCTCCAGACACGGATTTGGGTTTCCCCCTTAATGAGTATATGTTCCCCATAGACTATAATGGGGTTCGAAACCCGTTCGAACACTCGAACAGTGAGCGGCTGTTCGAATCGAATTTCGAACCTCGAACATTTTAGTGTTCGCTCATCTCTAATAGCTAGGGATTACCTTTATTTAGGGGGGAATGTTACTCACCCAGCTCTTTGGGGCTCTATCTGGTCGGGATCCCTGTCAGCTTGCTGACATTTTTCCATAGGAATGCATTGACCAGCGTTGATTGGCCAAATGCCATACAGAGTACAGCATTGGCCAATCAACGCTGGATCTGCCGAAGGAGGTGGAGTCTAAGATCAGTCCACAGCAGTCTCCATTGTGGTCTGATCTCAGATGTAGCAGTGATGAGCAAACAGGTGTAGCAGAGCTGGTTGTGCGCTGCACTCTGCTACACCAGTTATATTCTTCTACATAGGAGTAGTATTATAGTAGTTATATTCTTGTATATAGAAGCAGTATTATAGTAGTTATATTCTTGTACATAGGAGTAGTATTATAGTAGTTATATTCTTGTATATAGGAGGCAGTATTATAGTAGTTATATTCTTGTACATAGGAGCAGTATTATAGTAGTTATATTCTTGTATATAGGAGGTAGTATTATAGTAGTTATATTCTTGTACATAGGAGTAGTATTATAGTAGTTATATTCTTGTACATAGGAGCAGTATTATAGTAGTTATATTCTTGTATATAGGAGGCAGTATTATAGTAGTTATACTCTGGTACATAAGAGCAGTATTATAGTAATTATATTCTTGTACATAGGGGGCAGTATTATAGTAGTTATATTCTTGTACATAGGAGCAGTATTATAGTAGTTATATTCTTGTACATAGGAGCAGTATTATAGTAGTTATATTCTGGTACATAAGAGCAGTATTATAGTAATTATATTCTTGTACATAGGAGTAGTATTATAGTAGTTATATTCTTGTACATAGGAGTAGTATTATAGTAGTTATATTCTTGTACATAGGAGGTAGTATTATAGTAGTTATATTCTGGTACATAAGAGCAGTATTATAGTAATTATATTCTTGTACATAGGAGCAGTATTATAGTAGTTATATTCTTGTACATAGGAGTAGTATTATAGTAGTTATATTCTGGTACATAAGAGCAGTATTATAGTAATTATATTCTTGTACATAGGGGGCAGTATTATAGTAGTTATATTCTGGTACATAAGAGAAGTATTATAGTAATTATATTCTTGTACATAGGAGCAGTATTATAGTAGTTATATTCTTGTACATAGGAGTAGTATTATAGTAATTATATTCTTGTACACAGGAGCAGTATTATAGTAGTTATATTCTTGTATATAGGAGGCAGTATTATAGTAGTTATATTCTTGTATATAGGAGCAGTATTATAGTAGTTATATTCTTGTACATAGGAGTAGTATTATAGTAGTTATATTCTTGTACATAGGAGTAGTATTATAGTAGTTATATTCTTGTACATAGGAGTAGTATTATAGTAGTTATATTCTTGTACATAGGAGGTAGTATTATAGTAGTTATATTCTGGTACATAAGAGCAGTATTATAGTAGTTATATTCTTGTACATAGGAGGTAGTATTATAGTAGTTATATCCTTGTACATAGGAGTAGTATTATAGTAGTTATATCCTTGTACATAGGAGTAGTATTATAGTAATTATATTCTTGTACATAGGAGGTAGTATTATAGTAGTTATACTCTGGTACATAAGAGCAGTATTATAGTAATTATATTCTTGTACATAGGGGGCAGTATTATAGTAGTTATATTCTGGTACATAAGAGCAGTATTATAGTAGTTATATTCTTGTACATAGGAGTAGTATTATAGTAGTTATATTCTTGTACATAGGAGTAGTATTATAGTAGTTATATTCTTGTACATAGGAGGTAGTATTATAGTAGTTACACTCACCGGCCACTTTATTAGGTACACCATGCTAGTAACGGGTTGGACCCCCTTTTGCCTTCAGAACTGCCTCAATTCTTCGTGGCATAGATACAACAAGGTGCTGGAAGCATTCCTCAGAGATTTTGGTCCATATTGACATGATGGCATCACACAGTTGCCGCAGATTTGTCGGCTGCACATCCATGATGCGAATCTCCCGTTCCACCACATCCCAAAGATGCTCCTCTATTGGATTGAGATCTGGTGACTGTGGAGGCCATTGGAGTACAGTGAACTCATTGTCATGTTCAAGAAACCAGTCTGAGATGATTCCAGCTTTATGACATGGCGCATTATCCTGCTGAAAGTAGCCATCAGATGTTGGGTACATTGTGGTCATAAAGGGATGGACATGGTCAGCAACAATACTCAGGTAGGCTTTGGCGTTGCAACGATGCTCAATTGGTACCAAGGGGCCCAAAGAGTGCCAAGAAAATATTCCCCACACCATGACACCACCACCACCAGCCTGAACCGTTGATACAAAGCAGGATGGATCCATGCTTTCATGTTGTTGACGCCAAATTCTGACCCTACCATCCGAATGTCGCAGCAGAAATCGAGACTCATCAGACCAGGCAACGTTTTTCCAATCTTCAATTGTCCAATTTCGATGAGCTTGTGCAAATTGTAGCCTCAGTTTCCTGTTCTTAGCTGAAAGGAGTGGCACCCGGTGTGGTCTTCTGCTGCTGTAGCCCATCTGTAGCCTCAAAGTTCGACGTACTGTGCGGCGTTCAGAGATGCTCTTCTGGCTACCTTGGTTGTAACGAGTGGCTATTTGAGTCACTGTTGCCTTTCTATCAGCTCGAACCAGTCTGGCCATTCTCCTCTGACCTCTGGCATCAACAACGCATTTCCGCCCACAGAACTGCCGCTCACTGGATGTTTTTTCTTTTTTGGACCATTCTCTGTAAACCCTAGAGATGGTTGTATTAGGAGCAGTATTATAGTAGTTATAGTCTTGTACATAGGAGGTAGTATTATAGTAGTTATATTCTTGTACATAGGAGCAGTATTATAGTAGTTATATTCTTGTACATAGGAGCAGTATTATAGTAGTTATATTCTTGTACATAGGAGGTAGTATTATAGTAGTTATATTCTTGTACATAGGAGTAGTATTATAGTAGTTATATTCTTACACATAGGAGTAGTATTATAGTAGTTATATTCTTACACATAGGAATCTTCTAGACTATTTCCTTCATCTTTATGCAGCAGAACTGTGTAATTATTTAGTCCTTGCATATGTTATATTGTATGTGTCTCCTTTTTGTACCCTGTGATGTTCTGATCCTCCTTCCCTCTTATTACTTATTCTATTCAGACTATTACAAGGCCAAGCTTCATGCTGACCCCAGGCCTGAGAATATTTAGTAATCCTGACTCAGTATCTTTGTGGATTAATTACATTAAATTTCCTGCAGAGCGCGACTTGTACCACAATGTCATAAAGCAGCAGGCACTACGGTACAACATGAAACATATACAGCTGTGCAGCCTATATGATTCCACTGCATGCATAGACATCATACATTTATGACTGTCATTGTGGCTACCCTTGAGTGAGTCTGCATGTTCATTAAAGCTCCAGGAAGTCATTTCCACTTATTATTCACTTATTATTTGCTTTTTTATGTGTTCAGATCTTTTATGTGCCAGATTTTAGTTTCTTCATGTTTCCTAGTACACTTGTAATGTGAAGGTGCCTAATATCACTTCACACTCCTGTATGCTAGTAATATAACATGGTGAGAAGAAACGCTATGAGTGAGCGTATGGGGAAAGCACTGTTATGGAGAAGCTGATCTGAGGGGTTCCCAGGTGTCAGACCCTTGCAGATCTAAAATTGATGACCTATCCTAAGGATAGACCCTCAATATTAGAAAGTGGATAACCCCTTTTAAATTGTATAGTATAGGCTGGTAGTGGGACAGAGAGGAAAAGTGAATTAGTGCCATTGACCGCCAAGTACGACAAAGTGAACTGTCAGATCACAGAAAGTACAAGATGTATCCAGATGTCTCCTCACGTTTTCAGATTCTTCTCTCATTCTACACTGGACTTTTCCAAACAGAACATTTTCTTGCAGAGGATTATATTACTTGTTCATGGCTTCAGCAACGGCCAAAGATCTGAGCCCCGATGTCCTTTGTCTTGCACTTGGCTCTGGCTCATGTACAAGTATTATAAGTTATAGCATCAGATAAATAACAAAGCACAGAAAACTCTGCCAGGTACAGGCCAGCTCCATGTCTGACCAGAGAAAGGAGGTTATAGACATGTGGGCTGCCATCCCTGTACTGTGACATCATGGTGTGTATTATCTCTGTACTGTGACATCACTGTGTGTATTATCTCTGTACTGTGACATCATTGTGTGTATTATCCCTGTACTGTGACATCACTGTGTGTATTATCTCTGTACTGTGACATCACTGTGTGTATTATCCTGTACTGTGACATCACTGTGTGTATTATCTCTGTACTGTGACATCACTGTGTGTATTATCTCTGTACTGTGACATCACTGTGTGTATTATCCTGTACTGTGACATCACTGTGTGTATTATCTCTGTACTGTGACATCACTGTGTGTATTATCCCTGTACTGTGACATCACTGTGTGTATTATCCTGTACTGTGACATCACTGTGTGTATTATCTCTGTACTGTGACATCACTGTGTGTATTATCCCTGTACTGTGACATCACTGTGTGTATTATCTCTGTACTGTGACATCACTGTGTGTATTATCCCTGTACTGTGACATCACTGTGTGTATTATCCTGTACTGTGACATCACTGTGTGTATTATCCCTGTACTGTGACATCACTGTGTGTATTATCTCTGTACTGTGACATCACTGTGTGTATTATCCCTGTACTGTGACATCACTGTGTGTATTATCCTGTACTGTGACATCACTGTGTGTATTATCTCTGTACTGTGACATCACTGTGTGTATTATCCTGTACTGTGACATCACTGTGTGTATTATCTCTGTACTGTGACATCACTGTGTGTATTATCCTGTACTGTGACATCACTGTGTGTATTATCTCTGTACTGTGACATCACTGTGTGTATTATCCTGTACTGTGACATCACTGTGTGTATTATCCCTGTACTGTGACATCACTGTGTGTATTATCCCTGTACTGTGACATCACTGTGTGTATTATCCTGTACTGTGACATCACTGTGTGTATTATCCCTGTACTGTGACATCACTGTGTGTATTATCCTGTACTGTGACATCACTGTGTGTATTATCCTGTACTGTGACATCACTGTGTGTATTATCTCTGTACTGTGACATCACTGTGTGTATTATCCCTGTACTGTGACATCACTGTGTGTATTATCCTGTACTGTGACATCACTGTGTGTATTATCCTGTACTGTGACATCACTGTGTGTATTATCTCTGTACTGTGACATCACTGTGTGTATTATCCCTGTACTGTGACATCACTGTGTGTATTATCTCTGTACTGTGACATCACTGTGTGTATTATCCCTGTACTGTGACATCACTGTGTGTATTATCCCTGTACTGTGACATCACTGTGTGTATTATCTCTGTACTGTGACATCACTGTGTGTATTATCTCTGTACTGTGACATCACTGTGTGTATTATCCCTGTACTGTGACATCACTGTGTGTATTATCCCTGTACTGTGACATCACTGTGTGTATTATCTCTGTACTGTGACATCACTGTGTGTATTATCCTGTACTGTGACATCACTGTGTGTATTATCCCTGTACTGTGACATCATTGTGTGTATTATCCCTGTACTGTGACATCACTGTGTGTATTATCTCTGTACTGTGACATCACTGTGTGTATTATCCTGTACTGTGACATCACTGTGTGTATTATCCTGTACTGTGACATCACTGTGTGTATTATCCCTGTACTGTGACATCACTGTGTGTATTATCTCTGTACTGTGACATCACTGTGTGTATTATCTCTGTACTGTGACATCACTGTGTGTATTATCCCTGTACTGTGACATCACTGTGTGTATTATCCCTGTACTGTGACATCACTGTGTGTATTATCTCTGTACTGTGACATCACTGTGTGTATTATCCTGTACTGTGACATCACTGTGTGTATTATCTCTGTACTGTGACATCACTGTGTGTATTATCCTGTACTGTGACATCACTGTGTGTATTATCCTGTACTGTGACATCACTGTGTGTATTATCCCTGTACTGTGACATCGCTGTGTGTATTATCCCTGTACTGTGACATCACTGTGTGTATTATCTCTGTACTGTGACATCACTGTGTGTATTATCCTGTACTGTGACATCACTGTGTGTATTATCTCTGTACTGTGACATCACTGTGTGTATTATCCTGTACTGTGACATCACTGTGTGTATTATCTCTGTACTGTGACATCACTGTGTGTATTATCTCTGTACTGTGACATCACTGTGTGTATTATCCTGTTATGTGACATCACTGTGTGTATTATCTCTGTACTGTGACATCATTGTGTGTATTATCCCTGTACTGTGACATCACTGTGTGTATTATCCTGTACTGTGACATCACTGTGTGTATTATCCCTGTACTGTGACATCACTGTGTGTATTATCTCTGTACTGTGACATCACTGTGTGTATTATCCTGTACTGTGACATCACTGTGTGTATTATCCTGTACGATGACATCACTGTGTGTATTATCCCTGTACTGTGACATCACTGTGTGTATTATCCTGTACGATGACATCACTGTGTGTATTATCCTGTACTGTGACATCACTGTGTGTATTATCCCTGTACTGTGACATCGCTGTGTGTATTATCCCTGTACTGTGACATCGCTGTGTGTATTATCCCTGTACTGTGACATCACTGTGTGTATTATCTCTGTACTGTGACATCACTGTAGCTACTTATGTAGTGAAACATCTCCCATTTCTATTATCTATCTATCTATCTATCTATCTATCTATCTATCTATCTATCTATCTATCTATCTATCTATCTATCTATCTATCCTGTATATTCTTACATCATCTCAGGCTTATGACAAAGCTGGGTTGCCGGCACCGCCTCTGTAACTGTGTTAGGGCTAGTTCACACGGGGGAAAGGAGGCTGATTTTGATGGCGGACATAACCTTTCTTCTGGCGTTTTCTGCCTGAGGAAAGGCAATAGAAGTGAACAGGAGGCGCAAAATGCCTAGCTTTTTTTTGCAAAAAACAGCGACTGAAAACGCCTACCATTTTTTTCACAGTCCATTCACTTTAGGGGAGGGAAAACCGCCTGGCGTTTTCTGAAGCAGTTTTTACCAAAAAAACGCTTCCTGTTTAGGAAGCATTTTTTTTCCGGACCAAATTAAGCTAGGAGGTTTTTACGTGTGAACTAGCCTGTAGGGTCAGTGCACCTGGAGTTTTTTTTAGCTGATTTTGACGCTGAATCCTCCTCAAAATAAGCCTCCAAAAAAAGCTTTCAATAGAGTTCTATTGGGAGGCTTTTTTTGGAGGCTGATTTTGAGGAGGATTCACACACAGTTTTTTGGTGAGGGTTTTGGTGCAGAATCCGTGTCAGAATCCATGTGGAAAAAACGCCTTCCCATAAAGATCTCTGGGTTCCGGTAGCTTTTTTCTTCCCGCTAGTGGATTTTTTCCACTAGCAGAAAAAAAAGCTTCCTTCAGGAGGATTACCTCCTGTAAAAACCAACGCAATCAATGGGAGGCGGAAAATCCATGTGGAATTGACAAAAACCTCGTGGAGAAACTGCTAGTGTTTTTTTTCAAGGTCCATACACATACCTCCCAACTTTTGAAGAACCGAAAGAGGGACAAAATATGCGGCCCCGCCCACTTTTGTGTTAACTCCACCCATTCTCATTAATTTTTCATGTAACGGCACACAGTATAATCCTCCTACAGTCACCCATAAATTATATGTCCCCCCTCTATCTCTCCCCCAGTTTCATATACACCCTTTATCTGCCCCCAGTTTCATGTCCCATCTCTGCCCCCATATTCATATCCCCCCTCCATCTCTGCCCCCAGATTCATGTCCCCTCCATCTCTGCCCCCAGATTCATGTCCCTCCATCTCTGCCCCCAGTTTCATGTCCCTCCATCTCTGCCCCCAGATTCATGTCCCCCCATCTCTGCCCCCAGATTCATGTCCCTCCATCTCTGCCCCCAGATTCATGTCCCTCCATCTCTGCCCCCAGTTTCATGTCCCTCCATCTCTGCCCCCAGATTCATGTCCCCCATCTCTGCCCCCAGATTCATGTCCCCCCTCCATCTCTGCCCCCAGATTCATGTCCCTCCATCTCTGCCCCCAGATTCATATCCCCTCCATCTCTGCCCCCAGATTCATGTCCCCGCTCTATCTCTCCCCCAGTTTCATATACACCCTTTATCTGCCCCCAGGTTCATGTCCCCTCCATCTCTGCCCCCAGAGTCATGTCCCCCCATCTCTGCCCCATATTCATGTCCCCCCTCCATCTCTGCCCCCAGTTTCATGTCCCCCATCTCTGCCCCCAGATTCATGTCCCCTCCATCTCTGCCCCCAGATTCATGTCCCCCCTCCATCTCTGCCCCAGTTTCATGTCCCCCCATCTCTGCCCCATATTCATGTCCCCCCTCCATCTCTGCCCCCAGTTTCATGTCCCCATCTCTGCCCCCAGTTTCATGTCCCCATCTCTGCCCCCAGATTCATGTCCCCCATCTCTGCCCCCAGATTCATGTCCCCACATCTCTGCCCCCAGATTCATGTCCCTCCATCTCTGCCCCCAGATTCATGTCCCTCCATCTCTGCCCCCAGATTCATGTCCCTCCATCTCTGCCCCCAGATTCATGTCCCCCATCTCTGCCCCCAGATTCATGTCCCTCCATCTCTGCCTCCAGTTTCATGTCCCCCATCTCTGCCCCCCAGATTCATGTCCCTCCATCTCTGCCCCCAGATTCATGTCCCCGATCTCTGCCCCAGATTCATGTCCTCTCCATCTCTGCCCCCAGTTTCATGTCCCTCCATCTCTGCCCCCAGATTCATGTCTCCTCCATCTCTGCCCCCAGATTCATGTCCCCCATTTCTGCCCCCAGATTCATGTCCTCTCCATCTCTGCCCCCAGATTCATGTCCGCACATCTCTGCCCCCAGATTCATGTCCCCCATTTCTGCCTCCAGATTCATGTCCCCTCCATCTCTGCCCCCAGATTCATGTCCCTCCATCTCTCCCCCCCAGATTCATATCCCCCCATCTCTGCCCCCAGATTCATGTCCCCTCCATCTCTGCCCCCAGATTCATGTTCCCCCATCTCTGCCCCCAGATTCATGTCCCCCCATCTCTGCCCCCAGATTCATGTCTCCACATCTCTGCCCCCAGTGTCATGCCGTCCTCTCCTTCATCTGCCCCCAGTTTCACGTTCCATCTCAGTTTACAACTTATACGTACCTTCTCCTCATTCCCCCGCTGCACTCTGCGCGCCTCTCTCTCTCGCACACAGTTGTAGACGCAATTACCTCCTGTAAAAACCAACGCAATCAATGGGAGGCGGAAAATCCATGTGGAATTGGCAAAAACCTCGTGGAGAAACTGCTAGTGGTTTTTTTCAAGGTCCATACACATACCTCCCAACTTTTGAAGAACCGAAAGAGGGACAAAATATGCGGCCCCGCCCACTTTTGTGTTAACTCCACCCATTCTCATTAATTTTTCATGTAACGGCACACAGTATAATCCTCCTACAGTCACCCATAAATTATATGTCCCCCTTCTATCTCTCCCCCAGTTTCATATATACCCTTTATCTGCCCCCAGTTTCATGTCCCCCCATCTCTGCCCCCATATTCATGTCCCCCCTCCATCTCTGCCCCCAGATTCATGTCCCCTCCATCTCTGCCCCAGATTCATGTCCCTCCATCTCTGCCCCCAGTTTCATGTCCCTCCATCTCTGCCCCCAGATTCATGTCCCCCCATCTCTGCCCCCAGATTCATGTCCCTCCATCTCTGCCCCCAGATTCATGTCCCTCCATCTCTGCCCCCAGTTTCATGTCCCTCCATCTCTGCCCCCAGATTCATGTCTCCCATCTCTGCCCCCAGATTCATGTCCCCCCTCCATCTCTGCCCCCAGATTCATGTCCCTCCATCTCTGCCCCCAGATTCATATCCCCTCCATCTCTGCCCCCAGATTCATGTCCCCCCTCTATCTCTCCCCCAGTTTCATATACACCCTTTATCTGCCCCCAGGTTCATGTCCCCTCCATCTCTGCCCCCAGTTTCATGTCCCTCCATCTCTGCCCCCAGATTCATGTCCCCCCATCTCTGCCCCCAGATTCATGTCCTTCCATCTCTGCCCCCAGATTCATGTCCCTCCATCTCTGCCCCCAGTTTCATGTCCCTCCATCTCTGCCCCCAGATTCATGTCCCCCATCTCTGCCCCCAGATTCATGTCCCCCCTCCATCTCTGCCCCCAGATTCATGTCCCTCCATCTCTGCCCCCAGATTCATATCCCCTCCATCTCTGCCCCCAGATTCATGTCCCCCCTCTATCTCTCCCCCAGTTTCATATACACCCTTTATCTGCCCCCAGGTTCATGTCCCCTCCATCTCTGCCCCCAGATTCATGTCCCCCCTTTATCTCTGCCCCCAGATTCATGTCCCCTCCATCTCTGCCCCCAGATTCATGTCCCCCCTCCATCTCTGCCCCAGTTTCATGTCTCCCCATCTCTGCCCCATATTCATGTCCCCCCTCCATCTCTGCCCCCAGTTTCATGTCCCCATCTCTGCCCCCAGTTTCATGTCCCCATCTCTGCCCCCAGATTCATGTCCCCCATCTCTGCCCCCAGATTCATGTCCCCACATCTCTGCCCCCAGATTCATGTCCCTCCATCTCTGCCCCCAGATTCATGTCCCTCCATCTCTGCCCCCAGATTCATGTCCCCCATCTCTGCCCCCAGATTCATGTCCCTCCATCTCTGCCTCCAGTTTCATGTCCCCCATCTCTGCCCCCCAGATTCATGTCCCTCCATCTCTGCCCCCAGATTCATGTCCCCGATCTCTGCCCCAGATTCATGTCCCCACATCTCTGCCCCCAGATTCATGTCCCCCATCTCTGCCCCCAGATTCATGTCCCTCCATCTCTGCCTCCAGATTCATGTCCCCCATCTCTGCCCCCAGTTTCATGTCCCTCCATCTCTGCCCCCAGATTCATGTTCCCTCCATCTCTGCCCCCAGATTCATGTCCCCCATTTCTGCCCCCAGATTCATGTCCTCTCCATCTCTGCCCCCAGATTCATGTCTCCACATCTCTGCCCCCAGATTCATGTCCCCCATTTCTGCCCCCAGATTCATGTCCCCTCCATCTCTGCCCCCAGATTCATGTCCCTCCATCTCTCCCCCCCAGATTCATGTCCCCCCATCTCTGCCCCCAGATTCATGTCCCCTCCATCTCTGCCCCCAGATTCATGTCCCCTCCATCTCTGCCCCCAGATTCATGTTCCCCCATCTCTGCCCCCAGATTCATGTCCCCTCCATCTCTACCCCCAGATTCATGTCTCCACATCTCTGCCCCCAGTGTCATGCCGTCCTCTCCTTCATCTGCCCCCAGTTTCACGTTCCATCTCATTTTACAACTTATACTTACCTTCTCCTCATTCCCCCCGCTGCACTCTGCGCGCTTCTCTCTCTCGCACACAGTTGTAGATGCGATGTGACGTCATCACATCGCGTCTACAAGCCAGTAGCCGGCGGCAGCGGCGAAGCAAGGAGCTGAACTGTGACAGCTCCTTGCTTTAGCCGCGTATGTGTTCAACTCAGATCTGCATCCTCGGGAACATACCTCCCTCCAACCGGGACCGCGGGACATGTTACGCGGAAATCGGGACGGTTGGGAGGTATGCATACACTCTGCTGGAGGAAAAAAACATTTCCTAATTCCCGAAGCGGATTTTTTTTCCCGTTAAAAAACTGTGTGTGAATGGACCCTTAGGAAGTTTTTGGAGCGGATTTTGATGCGGAACCCGCGTCCTAATCCAGCTCTAAAAACGAAAGAAAAGAAGTGGTGTCTAATAAACATATAATATAGTTTTCCTTGCACACGGTGGAGATCCATCATCATCTGTGGCCTAATAAGAGTCACAGGACAATCTTCCCTAGTCATCCCCTCACCTGTCACTAATAACAACCACTGGTCTCCTCCACAATGGCGCCTGTCTCACAGACAAGCCGGTAACTACGTGTGCTCGCTCTAGTCACCGAGCCAGCCAATCAAAATTCAAGTTCTCTTGCCGGCTAAAATGACACGCTCCGCCATTGGTGGAGTTTCCTGCGTGATGATTGGTGGATAGAGTGAAGGTGGGCGGGGTTACAAGCAGCAGGGAAGTATTTTACAGGGTTAGACTGTAACCTCACAGCTTCCGGTACACACTGTGTGCAGCTGACAGGCGCCGGGTGTCCGGGGTGAGCGCTGGGCCTCAGAGCCGGTCACAGGTCAGTGTCTGGCGGGGGGAGACACACTTTATGGGCCGGGAGATGAGCTGCACCCGGGGAGGTGAAGCTGCACTGCAGTGTGGGGTACTTAGAGGCGCCCCCTGGCGAGCACCCCATGTACTGCACCAGGCCCATGTGACCTCCTGCAGCCAGTATGGAGTGCTGAATCTGGGCAGGATGAGCTGGGAGTTTCTGGAAAGTTCTTCCAACTCCTGAAGGTCATCAACTTCTCTGGCAGATGGGGTGCAGGCAGTGATCTCTACTTGTCCTTGGAAAGGGTTAACCCTTGTGCGCACCGCGTTGCTGCCTCTAGCTTGGATATTAGGGGGTGAATACTTGTGCACTGGGTTGCTGGCAGGTATTGCATGGTTTGGGGGTGCTAATACACTTGCATTAGATGTGTTATGGGGTGGCTGGGGGTTGTGGCAGGCACATGGTTAATATGCATGCACTGAGCACTTTCTATACTTTTGCCCTACATGCAGTGAGGGTTAATAGTGGTGCACTGAGCTTGTAGGATGTGCAGAGGTCTCACTTGTTCTAGGTGGGGGTGAATACTTTTGCACTTGTGTGGTTTTTGAGGATTGGGGAGAGTTAATACTTGTGCAATGAGACTTGCCTTCTTGTTTGCATGGTTTGGAGGCACTAATACTTCTGCAGTGCATGTGGCATGCCTAGGGCTAAATACTCCTGTACATATGGTTACAGGAGTATACACGTATGTGGATAGGCATATACTAGCTTGACACATGTATGGGGGTTAATACTTTTGCATAGAGTTGTAATGCTTGATTCTACATCTTATCAATCTCTAGTAGCTGATGGTGTTTGGGGGGTTAATACTTATGCACTGACTTCTTGTATGGCACCATTGTAGTAAATGTATCCTAGGTAGAGGTGCTCAAACTTTTGCAGATCCTTTACTAGTTGCATGTTGAGGGTTAATACTACTTTTTGGAAATGTCTAGTGAAGCAATGTATTGGGTATATAGGGAGTGAATACTTATGCACAGGCTAGTTTCCCTTTCAGCCAGGTCACGGGGTGATCAAGAGGTCACCTGGGGTGCAGCTCCATCTCCTCAAGGTCACCAACCTCCCATAGTGTCTGCCTTGTGATCTCTAGTTGTCTAACAGGACACAATAGATGGGGAGGTTACCATAGATGTCTGCAGGGGGCAGTGTTTATTTCCATAGGTCTTTGTATGCCCAGAAAGGGTGATGACCTTACAGCTTAAGAGTGACCTTTTGGAAGCTCTTGGGCTGTGTTTACACAGTGCTGCTTATACTGAAGAGCTGCATGCAGTTTTTAGTAGCCTTGCACATGTTATTCCCATAAGTGATGCTCAGAACTATTAAACCGCTTGCAAAAAAGTGCCGTTAGAATCACTTTGGTGCCAGTGCTCTGTGCAGTTATAACTGGGCTCAAGTCTGGAGCTTTGGGAAAACTGCATTTGTTGCTGTTTTGCTGCACTTTTTTGCAAAGCTGAAGATCCCGGCCTGTCACCCAAAAACTCTGGTTGTGGGGCTGCAGTTCCAGGCACCTTCTCTGCACTATAGACAAAGCTTATACAATGCACTGCAATGTGCCTAAAACCGCAGCCCCGTTGCTGATTCCGGCCCTAGACCTTGGACATGGTTTGGGTGACTGGAATGGATTGGGCTGCACCCCCAGATCCCAGTCTGACACCGATGACCTTCAGATCCTGGACAGGCCCTTTAAGATGTCCTGATTGACCAAGCGACCAAGCTGAGCGAAGCCGCCTAACCACAGGTAATGTCATGACTGGGTGAGCAGCAGAAATTCAGTCAATGTCTTACTTGTAGGTGAAAATCTGTGATCCCGGAGCGGAGTTCAGTTCTAACCGAGCGCTGGCGCTATCCGGAATCTGCAGAGAAGGTGAAGGGACTTATCTTGTATGAGACTCCGGAGCTGCATTTGTAATACTACCAAACATATACGGGCTGGTCAGGGGTCCATATGGCATCAAACCTGGGCTGGATTATGAAGACTGGAGTTCTTAATGCCAGTCTCTATAACGCCTTAGCTGGCAGTGCGGGATCCTTGCTTATAATGCACATTCACTGCAGTGGCATTCTACACCGATGGCTTGGTCTCTTAGGTAGGTGGCATGGGCAGTGTCAAATATTTGGACATAAACTTGCGTATAGGTCAGGCCTAGCTGGACTGGCCACTGCTCATCTGACTAGTGGTGGATAATGTTGCGTTCCTGACCCCATCCTGGTCCTGCACTCACAGCATCAAAAATCACCGATTTACACGACTAGATGATATCCTGTAATGGGGGGGCTGCATAAGATACTACACTAGGGTGACAGTACTTCCTAGAGCAGAGGATGCTGGGAAATTACAGCTCTGCGTCATGTAGGCCTTGGGGTTTCTTGCACAGTGATCTTAACATGACCTGTTAACCTATGGGAAAAGTTTATGGTTCCTATCCTCCTCCAACTTTACCAGCCATTGCCCTGACCCCGGGTATACAGTGCCTGGTCTGGGGCCCTGAGCCCGGGTATACGGTGCCTGGTCTGGGGCCCTTAGCCCCGGGTATACGGGGCCTGGTCTGGGGCCCTTAGCCCCGGGTATACGGGGCCTGGTCTGGGGCCCTTAGCCCCGGGTATACGGGGCCTGGTCTGGGGCCCTTAGCCCCGGGTATACGGGGCCTGGTCTGGGGCCCTTAGCCCCGGGTATACGGGGCCTGGTCTGGGGCCCTTAGCCCCGGGTATACGGGGCCTGGTCTGGGGCCCTTAGCCCCGGGTATACGGGGCCTGGTCTGGGGCCCTTAGCCCCGGGTATACGGGGCCTGGTCTGGGGCCCTTAGCCCCGGGTATACGGGGCCTGGTCTGGGGCCCTTAGCCCCGGGTATACGGGGCCTGGTCTGGGGCCCTTAGCCCCGGGTATACGGGGCCTGGTCTGGGGCCCTTAGCCCCGGGTATACGGGGCCTGGTCTGGGGCCCTTAGCCCCGGGTATACGGGGCCTGGTCTGGGGCCCTTAGCCCCGGGTATACGGGGCCTGGTCTGGGGCCCTTAGCCCCGGGTATACGGGGCCTGGTCTGGGGCCCTTAGCCCCGGGTATACGGGGCCTGGTCTGGGGCCCTTAGCCCCGGGTATACGGGGCCTGGTCTGGGGCCCTTAGCCCCGGGTATACGGGGCCTGGTCTGGGGCCCTTAGCCCCGGGTATACGGGGCCTGGTCTGGGGCCCTTAGCCCCGGGTATACGGGGCCTGGTCTGGGGCCCTTAGCCCCGGGTATACGGGGCCTGGTCTGGGGCCCTTAGCCCCGGGTATACGGGGCCTGGTCTGGGGCCCTTAGCCCCGGGTATACGGGGCCTGGTCTGGGGCCCTTAGCCCCGGGTATACGGGGCCTGGTCTGGGGCCCTTAGCCCCGGGTATACGGGGCCTGGTCTGGGGCCCTTAGCCCCGGGTATACGGGGCCTGGTCTGGGGCCCTTAGCCCCGGGTATACGGGGCCTGGTCTGGGGCCCTTAGCCCCGGGTATACGGGGCCTGGTCTGGGGCCCTTAGCCCCGGGTATACGGGGCCTGGTCTGGGGCCCTTAGCCCCGGGTATACGGGGCCTGGTCTGGGGCCCTTAGCCCCGGGTATACGGGGCCTGGTCTGGGGCTGCGTTCTGTGCGCTGCTCTTGAAGGACGTTCTCCAGTCTGTGGCTGCCTGCCAGGCCACAGGAAAGCAAACAGGAATACAAGTGGTAGGAGTTTGCTACACCGGTATGACTCCTGCTGCGCTCCTCTCCATCTGGCCTCACCTTAAAGTGGAAGGATCCTTAACTGTGATAATCCGAACCAATCTGATCTTGGAGACTCCCAGCAGTGACACTGGGGTTCTTCGCCTGTTACATGAACCCAACCAGGACCGGTTCTGGCTGTGGCTAAAGGTACATTTTGAGAAATGCAAGGTGTTCACCTCATCTATTGAGTCGTGAACGTTCCTTACATATCAGAGAAAGTGAAATGCAACAAACTCCTGCTGCGTTGTTGTACAGTCTTTAGCTGCAGTTCCCTGTGCTGGGCCTATAGGACTATTACTGACACAGTCCCCCCCATCCTGTGCAAAGACCATGAGAATGGGGGTCAAAATGGCTCGTTTTTAGATTAACTCTTTAAGTACTATAGCCCAATCTGGTGTAAGGACCCTGCCCCATGTATAGAGCCGCAGACTGCAAGCCTATCCATAGAAGTGACCGTAGCACCGGACGCGTACACCAGAGCTGTATTCACATGGCGCTGCCGAGTCCCTGTTCTCCTAATCTCTTGACCTCTGTCCTATAGGCGGCATAGTCCCTTTGTGAATGGCTTCTAGTTTTGCGTAACTTTATGTTTAGTGTTAATGTCTGCACAAATCTCTTGATCCTGGTTATCTCCTAAGACCACTGTCTGCAGCAGGAGCCTCTCCTCCCCCTCTGGCACAGGTATCCGTTAGCCCTGTCCCTTTACTAACCCTCTTGGGTTGACCCCACAGGTTGTGCAGGGCGGCTACACCAGCCTGTTGGAATCCTGCAGACTTCCTAAGGGCAAGAACAAATGTTTGCTCCTCTGCAGGTTTAGAACTCCATTAATGTACAATCTGATGCCAACTTAAATATCTATTGGCAGAATGCCATGTCTGCAGAGAGGAGGGGTGACGCTCTGCAGGGAGAGACCGCTCCGTACTGTGCCCTCTATTGTCCCCTGTTATCAGCCTGGACCTCCCTGCCCCCATGCTGACTAGTCACTCATGCCGCCGGGTGATAAACCCTGACCTGCTGTGACTATTGGCTGCTCCTCTAGACCTAGTTGTGGCCCTTTCTGCTTTTCCTGTAAGCGGAGAGGTTTTACCTGGTGGGGCAGGTTTTGTGCTTGGTCACATGACTCCCAAGGGTTGGACGTTGTGACCTTGTGTAACCTCCAAACAGCCTTAAGGATTGTGCCCATTTCTCAATGACTGCAGTGCACGACCTATAGACGGAGCGTGCATTACCCTGGGGTAGGTGTGTACAGGGCTATAACTATGGGCCCCAACATGTGACTCTTGTGCAACCATCACAAATCATCCGGCTAGATAATAATTCCCTGAGAGGGTTACTTGCAACTTTCCCCAAAGTGAATTTATTGTTGTGGTTGATGCCATATAGCTAGCCCGACGCTATTATTCTATCCGTGTGTACCTGCTGTTCAGATCATGTGGTGCTTGTTCACACCTGAAGATGAAAGCTTCTTATAGGAGTCAACTAGATTACGGTCGTCGGTTGCACAGATGAGGGTTGGTTCACATTTGCTTTTGTATTCCGTCCATGGAGACCCCCGAACGGAATACAAGCGCAGTTGCAAACACTGTGCTGTCAGAGTGCACGGATCCCGCATTCATCCCCGTCCGGACAAATGTGTGCAGCAAGCACACAGACCCCATTATAGTCTATGGGGTCCGTGCGCTTTAACTGCAGGGGGGGGGGGCTCATGCAGAATTCAATCACTAATGTGATCCAGGGGTAACTTGGGGTGACCACCAGACAAGGCAGTGACCAATGTCAGAACCATCCTGGAACCACTAGGTACAACATGCACGGTGTGTACGGTAGCCTATCAGTTGCATGGGGTGTCCGTAAAATTCTTGCCGCTCTAGTGATATTTGCACACTTGTAGGAACCCACTGAAGTCCTGTTCTACTAGTCTGGTTGTTGGGGTGAAAATCGGCATGTTATGGGGCAAACCAATGCGCCTGACGTGATGATGGAGCTCCCACAATACTCTAACAAGGATTGGGGCCACATGGTGGCTCAGTGGTTAGCACTGCAGCCTTGCAGTGCTGGAGTCCTGGGTTCGAATCCCGCCAGGAACAACATCTGCGTGTTTGCGTGAATTTCCTCCCATTCTACAAAGACCTACTGATAGGGGGAGGGGTGTACATTGTGATCCTTATATGGGGATCGCCATCTACATTAAAAAAAAAAATACTTAAACAAGGAACAGTTTTTTGTTTTTTTTTTTTTTTTTCAGATTTTTCTAAGTTGCTCCCCAAGATGCAGAAGTTCCTCTGTCGGTGGATTTAGTTCCCCGGCCGTCCTATAAGGCCCCATTGCGTCTCTAGTTTGCTATGGCCACGTCTTGCGCCCTTTGTTTGTCCTCCCCGCTCCGGCCTGGTGCCGTCGGCTATCTACAGCACACACTAGTTCTAATTCCTGGAGCTACCTGCGCCGTCTGTTAATTAACTCGCTATAGAATCGCTTAGTCGCTCCCGGCAGGTCAGCCATCTCCATGGGAACACGCCTGTCATCCGTGAAATCTTTACACGTGAGTAGTTGGCAGCCATCTCCGTGACTTTTAATAAACCTTTCCAGATGCCTTATTCCTGCGACGTGTAAAGGAAAGACCTCAGATTATTCATCTTAAGGAAAAGTCCAGGTTGGTGAAGTTTCTCCCGGGGTGAGGGTCCGCAGCAAAACTTGTCTGGCTGGCTCCGGGAGGGGGGGGGGGGGGGGGGTCGCTGGTTTTTGAAGGGTCTTTGGGATGCTGTGCGGCTTGGATAACTCGGCTTGTGTTGGTGTCGAAATCACGTATTGGATCCCACATCTGGAACCGCCAAGTGATCAGCTTTGGGACACGAGGAAGGAAGTTTTTAGGTTCATTACAGCGCCACCACAGGGGAAAGGAAGTATTACAGTCCAGTGTCAGAGGTCATTGGCTTGTAGAAGTATAAAGGAGTCCTGGTCTTTCGGATGTGACCTTCATCAGCTGCAGTCTGTGACTGTCCTGCAGCTCCACCACAGGATAAAGGGAGAACTACAGCTGTCATTGGAATGGTTTGACTTTAAAGGGCTTGTCCAGGATCAGAATGAATGCCGGCATCATGGGAGGGAGAGAAAAGAGAAAGGCATTCATATGTGCTCACTTCTGCCATTTCTTTTTTGGGCACGGCCATGTCCCCCCCCCCCTTTTCATAGACAGAGCAGATGCAGTAGTGATAGCATGTCAATGAGAATAGACATAGCTCCACGTACAGCCAGACTAGTGCAAGTATGAATGCACTTGACGCTGATGGCATTTTTTGATTTTCGTTTTTGACTCCCCTCCTTTTAAACCCCATAACTTTTTTATTTCTCTGCTCCCAGAGTCATATGAGGTCTTAATCTTTGCGGGACAAATTTTTTTTCTTCCTGATGCCACCATTAATTATTCTGTATAATGTACTGGGAAGCAGGGAAAAAATTCTGAATGGGGTGGATTTGAAGAAAAAATGCATTTCTGCGACTTTCTTACGGGCTTCGGTTTTATGCCGTTCACTGTGCAGCCAAAATAACCTGTCCCCTGTATTCTGTGTTTCGGTACGAGTCCGGGGATACCAAATTTATATGGTTTTATTTACATTTTAACCCCTTAAAAAAAAAAATCCAAAACGGTTAACTTTTTTTCTAAAAGTCGCCATATTCCGACAGCTGTAACTTTTTTATACGTCCGTGTACGGGGATGTATAGGGCGTCATTTTTTGCGGGGTCGGGTGTACTCTGTAGTTCTACCATTTTCGGGAATTGCTTTTGCTTTGATCACTTTTTATTCAAATTTTTATCAGAATCAAAACAGTGAAAAAACGGCGGTTTGGCACTTTTGACTATTTTTCCCGCTACGGCGTTTACCGAACAGGAAAATATTTTTATAGATTTGTAGAGCGGGCGATTTCGGACACAGGAATACCTAACATGTATGTGTTTCATAGTATTTAACTACTTTTATATGTTTTCTAGGGAAAGGGGGGTGATTTGAATTTTTAATACTTACTTTTTTTTTTTTTTTGCATTTATTAGACCCCCAGGGGGTCTGATTACTAATGCAATGCATTGCAAAAAAAAAATCATCCTTTCTTTTGCAGGCTCCATAGACCAGCCTGCAAAAGAAAGTGAATGCAGACTGGCCGGGAGCCTTTACAAGGCTCCCGACTGTCATGGAAACGTGACGTCGGTCCTGGAGCTTGCTCCAGTTGCCGGTGATCACCAGCAAAATGGCGGCGCCCATGTGCCGCTGGGAAAATGTCACCTCCGGTGCCTTTGACCGCGGCACTGGAGGAGTTAATGCCTTCGATCGGTCCGGGGACCAATCGGAGACATTAGCGCCGGTTGTCTACGGCTGATTCTTGCCATAGACCTATATATGGCTTCCAGCAGCCAAAAGTCCTGATTGGGACAAACTCCTGGTGTAGGACCCCCGACCTGACCTTTCCTGTGGATGGGTCATCAGTATCTATTACCTTCAGGTCCTGGATAACCACTTTACCGTGTGGCCACAGCTTTTAATGTCCTGACCCCCTGAGATCGACATTAGCGGTACATGGAGGGTTCACCTGAGGCTTCCAACCTTTGCAATGCAGAGAAATCTGTAGATCAACCTCGTAAAACCTTCCTGGGTTTGGATGGCTTATGTCCTATCGGTCTGAAGTAGATCCCAGAATGTTGGAAATCTCACAAGTTTCCATGTTCTATAAACTGTCGTCTTCCCTTAGTTACGCTCAATATCAGATAATATCTAAATGTTATCTCCTTTCTGAGGATGATTCTCATTTGTTTTTCTCCTCCAGCTCGAAGACGTATGCAGCCGGCCCGAGCGGCATCTGTAACGTAGTCTGTCGCTGTAAACATCCCCGACTGGAAGCTTTGAGGCTAAATGGAGCTTTCAGTCCGATGTTTGCTACCACCGGCTATTACAGTCTAAGTGAAATGTGGATTTCTTGTAAATATTCTTCAGTGTCCACATATCTGACCATGGAACCCTTACATTCCTGCTGTCTGTCTGTAAGGATCTTGAAGTTTTCCTGAAGTGCTCTTACTGCGATGTGTAGTAACTCCTGCTTCATGTATAGGAGAGAATAAGTGACGAGAAGCTTCTAAAGATGGATGTATGCTTAAATACTTCATATCTTACTCCAGAGCTGCGCTCACTATTCTGCTGGTACCGTCACTGTGTACATACATTACTTATCCTGTATTATACTCCAGAGCTGCGCTCACTATTCTGCTGGTACAGTCACTGCGTACATACATTACTTATCCTGTATTATACTCCAGAGCTGCGCTCACTATTCTGCTGGTACAGTCACTGCGTACATACATTACTTATCCTGTATTATACTCCAGAGCTGCTCTCACTATTCTGCTGGTGCAGTCACTGCGTACATACATTACTTATCCTGTATTATACTCCAGAGCTGCGCTCACTATTCTGCTGGTACCGTCACTGTGTACATACATTACATTACTTATCCTGTATTATACTCCAGAGCTGCGCTCACTATTCTGCTGGTACAGTCACTGCGTACATACATTACTTATCCTGTATTATACTCCAGAGCTGCGCTCACTATTCTGCTGGTACAGTCACTGTGTACATACATTACATTACTTATCCTGTATTATACTCCAGAGCTGCGCTCACTATTCTCTCTAGCACTTGGTTATTTCCATTTCTCCAATGGATATAAATAGAGCACTGACCACCCAACCACTTGGAACGTGAGACTAATCCCTTATTGCCCAGGTGCTGAACTCCTTTAAGACCTTTGACCTACTTTCTTGCCATTCTGAAGATACATGACCGAGGTTTAATCTTAGTCTTTCCTAGATTTCCCATTTCTCTCCACACATCTACTTCACAGCAGTCTCCATTGTCTCCACACCCTGTGGTTTCCTCCATATGAAGCCTCCACACGTTTCACTTTTGTCTACTCCACCCAGTCTGTCATGCCAAGATTTGCTATGTAGGCAAGCGTGCCGTAACCCATCCTCCCGCACATGGTGTCTGCTCTGAATGAACTCTCTGCTCCTCCAGGTTAGTTCCTGTAAACATCCTACACTCAGTTGTGGTGTGTGATACGGCTGGGCGGTGGATGCTTACCTTAACTGATCTGTGACATCCAACCGGAGAGATCTGAGCGGCTGATGGTGAAACGAAGCGCATGTTTCCTGGGAGATGCTGCTTGTCCTCCAAACATTTCATTACTTATCTGTTGCCACTTGTTGCTATTCATGACTAGTCTGTGCTTGTTAATAAAGTTACCTTGTTCATCATGTTTTACTTAACTTTGCCTAATGAAGCGTGTTTCTGCAAGCCGAGGGGCGTTATATAGCCATCATATCTACTACTATACTGCGCCTATGTACAAGAATATAACTACTATAATACTGCCTCCTATGTACAAGAATATAACTACTATAATACTACTCCTCTATACAAGAATATACCTACTATAATACTACTCCTATGTACAAGAATATACCTACTATAATACTACTCCTATGTACAAGAATATAACTACTATAGTACTGCTCCTATGTACAAGAATATAACTACTATAATACTACTCCTATGTACAAGAATATAACAACTATAATACTACTCCTATGTACAAGAATATAACTACTATAATACTGCTCCTATGTACAAGAATATACCTACTATAATACTACCTCCTATGTACAAGAATATAACAACTATAATACTACTCCTATGTACAAGAATATAACTACTATAATACTGCTCCTATGTACAAGAATATAACTACTTTAATACTACCTCCTATGTACAAGAATATAACTACTATGATACTGCTCCTATGAACAAGAATATAACTACTATAATACTGCTCCTATGTACAAGAGTATAACTACTATAATACTTCTATGTACAAGAATATAACTGCTATAATACTACTCCTATGTACAAGAATATAACTACTATAATACTTCTCCTATGTACAAGAATATAACTACTATAATACTACCTCCTATGTACAAGAATATAACTACTATAATACTACCTCCTATGTACAAGAATAGAACTACTATAATACTACCTCCTATGTACAAGAATATAACTACTATAATACTGCCTCCTATGTACAAGAATAGAACTACTATAATACTACTCCTATGTACAAGAATAGAACTACTATAATACTGCCTCCTATGTACAAGAATATAACTACTATAATACTACTCCTATGTACAAGAATATAACTACTATAATACTACTCCTATGTACAAGAATAGAACTACTATAATACTACTCCTATGTACAAGAATAGAACTACTATAATACTACTCCTATGTACAAGAATAGAACTACTATAATACTACTCCTATGTACAAGAATAGAACTACTATAATACTACTCCTATGTACAAGAATAGAACTACTATAATACTACTCCTATGTACAAGAATAGAACTACTATAATACTACTCCTATGTACAAGAATAGAACTACTATAATACTACTCCTATGTACAAGAATAGAACTACTATAATACCGCCCATCACACTGGACCCACTTCAGATAAATGTTTTATAACTTGGGTTCTGTGCGCATGACTTTGCCTTGTCAGGTTGGAGATGTATAGCGGTATAAGCAGCGGGATGTTGGGCTGCAGAGCTAGAGGTATATACCGCACAGGTGAGATAATGTTTGGCTCTGGAGATGCTACACTGTCAGAGAGGAAGTAGAACAGGAATAGTAAATGCCTCCACAGTGCTAAATCCTCCCTGTTCTGATGATGCATCCGCCTGCTACTGTATAACCCTCCATTCACACTCCTTGAGGCTTCAATTGCAAGCTCAATCTGCCAACCCCTTCCCAAACTGGAGGGTGGAGGGGTGCGATTCAGAACTTCAATCTGAGGCAGCCATTGTCTGCTCCTGCCTGACACCGCCCCCATGACAGGATGGAGACTAAATAGTATATCAGGCACCAAAACTTCCAGCCCTGGTTGCTCAGGGACAGTGGGGGCTAGAGAATAAATTCCAACTGTGCCAAAATTGGTGGAGTAGCCGGCCTTGTTGGAGGTGAGAAGTCCTTTCTCAAGAATATACATATTAAGGTCTTGAGAAAGTGGTTGCAGAACTGAAACTTTCTAACTGTGTTTAAAAGATACTTAAGTCCAGAAGGGAAAAAAAAATTAGGGAGCACAATACGAAATTTGGGGGGCTGTAGGGGATGCTGGCAGTCTTCTATGAGCTGTAAAGTTTTAGGCAGGTGTGGGGAAATATGCTGCAAAGTAAAATACTAAGGGGTTAATTTTTCTTAATGAGTTTTATCACTATTTGGTGACCTTTGCCCTTTGGAGCACTTCTAGAAGTGATAGGGCTCCTTCACACGGGGCAAGAGGGGGCGGATTTTGAAGCCGAATCCACCCCCCTCACAATGGAGGTCTATGCAGACCGTTCGCTTCCTTTTTTCCATTCACGAATAAAAGAAGCGAGCTGCCCTTTCTTCAGGCGGATTCCGCGGCTGATTCCGCGCCCCAGCACCTTCCGGACTAGGCCCATTCATTTGGGCCTACTCCAGAGTGGGAAAACATGACTGTCGGAAGCCGCGGCAAGAACATTTTGGTCCTATTCTGACGTGGCTTCCAAAATGCGCGGTCACAACCCCTGTGTGAACTAGCCCATATGATCCTCACAGATATAGCCCTGATCTCGGCAACATCCAGTCCGTCTGGGGGGACATGAAGAGACGGATTGGAGCAAGCCTACGTCCACAGAAGATCTGGGCTCAGTTCTCCAAGATGGCGGTGGGGACAACCTCCCTGCCCAGTTCTACCGAAGACTGTCTGCAAATACCGAGAAGAACTGATGGAGGGCAAAGGTCACACGGAATACTGATGGGATTTACGTCTCCTTCCCTTCTATTTCTGCAGGCATTCTTACGATGCGACATTTTTTCCCCCCACTTCTGCCTAAAACTTTTGCACATTACTTCTTCACGAAGCCAGTATATTACTGAACCGTATTGCGGAATGTGTCCAACAGGAAAAAAATGTTTGCTCATCGGGTGCATGTACCTCTATGGTTGTGCTTGAGCGCAGTCTGCACAGGGCCTTTGATCTAAATCTCCACAGTCTCGTCCCCCCGGGGGGGCGAATCCTGGCACTTGCCTCAGGTGTAAATTGTGTTCAATTAAATAAAGTTGAGCCGTGAAGTTTCTTGAGGCTCCAGAGCACAGAAGGGCAGCGGGGGACGACGTGCCGCGGGTTTCTCGTCTCTTACCTGTTCGATGTGGTTAGACTTCTCCTGATCCCTTAATAAAAGCTGATTGGCGAACAGATGGTCGGGGGAGGGGGGAGCGTCGCTCATTCATATTTACTGCCTTCATGTACAAAATGTTTTATCTCTTCTTCATTGCCGACCATTAGTCTGCCGCATACAAAGAGACCGCAGAGAGAGTGTGCGGTGTTAGGGATAGATGGGAGTCTGGCTCACAGTCAGGCGCTATTATATTCCATAAGTGATAAATTGTCATAACGGTTGTAATTATGTTATATAGTCGCCGCTTTTATCCCACTCATTCCGGAGTCCTCTCTAAGAACGTTGTGTGCGCGGGACGATGATCACCAATTAGTTAAAAATGCTGGTGAATGGTGCAGATAGTTATAGATGGCGTGCTCCGGCGTACACTGTAATTACTCGCTACACCCTGGGATTGTCTATTACAATCTAAGTATTATTAGGTGGTTACTTCGACAGAACTGACTTGTATCTGTTGGGTGAGTGTGCAACTTTTGCAACCCCCTCCCCCTTATTTATTTTTATTTTTTTTATCAGTGCATTAGTTAAAGGGGTTGTCCTTTATGTATGGGGAGGGGATTACCTGTCCCTGGTGTTCCAGTGTTCTCTGTCACTGTCTAGTCCAGCGGTGCGCCAGGTTTGTTCCCGTGGAAGTCCTTGCCGCAAGTTACAAGACCCCAGTAACAATAGTGATGGACAGCAGTGGAAGACACTGGAACACCAGGAACAGGTGACGGGACTTCCTTCCTTCCTTGGTATCCTTCGTATCCATCCATCCTTCCTTCCTTGGTATCCTTCCTTCCTTGGTATCCTTCCTTCGTATCCATCCTTCCTTCCTTGGTATCCTTCCTTCCTTCCTTGGTATCCTTCCTTCGTATCCATCCTTCCTTGGTATCCTTCCTTCATATCAATCCATCCTTCCTTGGTATCCTTCCTTCGTATCCATCCATCCTTCTTTGGTATCCATCCTTCCTTGGTATCCATCCATCCTTCCTTCCTTGGTATCCTTCCTTTGTATCCATCCTTCCTTTCTTCCTTCCTTGGTGTCCATCCTTCCTTCCTTCGTATCCATCCATCCTTCTTTGGTATCCATCCATCCTTCCTTCCTTGGTATCCTTCGTATCCATTCTTCCTTCCTTCCTTGGTATCCTTCCTTCATATCCATCCTTCCTTCCTTGGTATCCTTCCTTCCTTGGTATCCTTCCTTCGTATCCATCCTTCCTTCCTTGGTATCCTTCCTTCCTTCCTTGGTATCCTTCCTTCGTATCCATCCTTCCTTGGTATCCTTCCTTCATATCAATCCATCCTTCCTTGGTATCCTTCCTTGGTATCCTTCCTTCGTATCCATCCATCCTTCTTTGGTATCCTTCCTTCCTTGGTATCCATCCATCCTTCCTTCCTTGGTATCCTTCCTTCGTATCCATCCATCCTTCTTTGGTATCCATCCTTCCTTGGTATCCATCCATCCATCCTTCCTTCCTTGGTATCCTTCCTGCCGGGGTATTATTTACTCCCCTAATGCCGCAGTCAAACCCAACCACACTGGGCTGCTGCCATCTTAGCTGTGATCTCTATCGGCCAGAATATTTGGCTGTGGCGATGATCAGCTATGCCAGCCAAGAGCCTATTGAGGGCCATTACCAACAATACGCTTCTATTATTGGCATCGTTAGGCAGATTGTAATGGAAGAATAAGGATTGTACAATACATTGAAATGCGGTAGCATTGTCGTGTATTATATTAGTAATCAGATTCCTAGGGCTGTCGGAAAAAATATTTAAAAAACAATAAATAAAATCTATTTACCCTACGGCAGATATCAAAGTAAAAAAAAAAAAAAAAGTACATCTAGTCCCACAAAAATTAAGCCGTATCCCTATTTTTTTCTCCTTTTTTCCTGCCATTACAAAATTTTTGTAATATACTTTATTAACCTATTGTACTAATCTAATATTCTAGGAAGGTCTGGCTGTAATACTGATTTCTCCATTTCTGTCCTGGTTAGAGCCATGGTATTGATATCATATGAAGGCTGAGACTTTTGGCTTTCATACAACACCAGAATCACCATCCTACATGGTACAGAACTGAAGATATGCAGACTTGTAACGACACCTCTTTTGGTTTTTGCAATATGGGTATATATTGGCAATAAAGGATGAACCTTCCATTAACACTGTAGCTATGGAGAACTTTAGAGCTTGGGTTCTACTAAAAGAAAGTGGAATAAAGTATATTACAAAAATGTTCAGGTTAGTGCCACCAGACCCAGCATATCACCCCAGACCTGCAGATAGATAGGTTAGTGTCACCAGAACCAGCATATCACCCCAGTCCTGCAGATAGACAGGTTACTTTCACCAGACCCATCATATCACCCCAGTCCTGCAGATAGATAGGTTACTGTAACCAGAACCAGCATATCACCCCAGCCCTGCAGATAGATAGGTCACTGTAACCAGAACCAGCATATCACCCCAGCCCTGCAGATAGATAGGTTAGTGTCACCAGAACCAGCATATCACCCCAGTCCTGCAGATAGATAGGTTACTGTCACCAGAACCAGCATATCACCCAGCCCTGCAGATAGATAGGTTACTGTCACCAGAACCAGCATATCACCCCAGCCCTGCCGATAGATAGTTTAGTGTCACCAGAACCAGCATATCACCCCAGTCCTGCAGATAGATAGGTTACTGTCACCAGAACCAGCATATCACCCCAGCCCTGCAGATAGATAGGTTACTGTCACCAGAACCAGCATATCACCCCAGCCCTGCAGATAGATAGGTTAGTGTCACCAGAACCAGCATATCACCCCAGTCCTGCAGATAGATAGATTACTGTCACCTGACCCAGCATATCACCCCAGCCCTGCAGATAGATAGGTTACTGTCACCAGAACCAGCATATCACCCCAGTCCTGCAGATAGACAGGTTACTTTCACCAGACCCATCATATCACCCCAGTCCTGCAGATAGATAGGTTACTGTAACCAGAACCAGCATATCACCCCAGCCCTGCAGATAGATAGGTCACTGTAACCAGAACCAGCATATGACCCCAGCCCTGCAGATAGATAGGTTAGTGTCACCAGAACCAGCATATCACCCCAGTCCTGCAGATAGATAGGTTACTGTCACCAGAACCAGCATATCACCCAGCCCTGCAGATAGATAGGTTAGTGTCACCAGAACCAGCATATCACCCCAGTCCTGCAGATAGATAGATTACTGTCACCTGACCCAGCATATCACCCCAGCCCTGCAGATAGATAGGTTACTGTCACCAGAACCAGCATATCACCCCAGCCCTGCAGATAGATAGGTTACTGTCACCAGAACCAGCATATCACCACAGTCCTGCAGATAGATAGGTTACTGTTACTTGTATGAAATGGTGTTTTCCCCTTGTGAATCACTACCTCCATTGCCAAGATATCACTGCATTAGTCAATGTGTTACTGTTGCATTGAGGAGTTATATGGCCACACCCTTGTTGCTCAAAATAGCTCATTTGCATATTGTCAGAAACGGCAATGTGAATAGGTGTCTAAAGCTGAAGGTGTTACCATTGCTCCAAAAAATGAAGTGGACACACCCTCATTGCATCAAAGAGCTCATTTGCATGTTGACAACGAAGGCATCGATTGACAATGAGAAAAGATTAGTGTCAAGAAAATCTAAGTGTTTTCTTCTTGTGAATTGCTGAAACTGTCTTATTGTCAATATGCAAATTAGCTCTTTAGAGCCATGAGGGCGTGTCCACTAAATTTTTTTTTTGGGAGCAACGGTAACTCCCTCGTTACTCCAAATAGCTTCTGCCTATTCACGAAAACGGGGGCAGCCAATCACAATGAGAAAACGCCATTTGATCCTGGTGGCCCTATCTATCTATCTTCGGGGCCGGGTTCTGATGACAAAGATCTGGGGCCGTAGTGAATAATAGAAGAAAAGTTGAAAAATTCCCAAAAATTTCTGTAAAAGGAAAAAAACAAAAAAAAAATATATAGATATACCAAATTTCTCCCAAGAATTCATACGGTCTTGTTGGTGGAAATATATATATATTTTTTTAATTTTGAGTTCCCGAAGTGCAAAGAAATTCAAAAATTTGGCCTGTCTTGAAGGGGTTAAATGTATATGTCAGATTTTTTTTCTAAGACTTAAGCGCTTTCTCTGTTTGCATTGTTCGCTGAGATTACAGACGAGCGATTATTTGTCGCTGTGTGCGGTGCGCTTATTACAGGCCGGTCACATGACGCACAATGTATGCTTTGTCCTGTACAAGTGCGAGCGCTCTCCAGCCTTCTGAGGTCTCCTCCTTGGCTCCCGTCTGTCTAGGCTTTTCCTCCGGACCCTCTTGAAGCCTGTATTTGAAGTTCCGCCCTTCCTCTCGCTGACATTTCCTATAGATACCGTCAGATAAAAGCCCTTATAATAAACCCGCGCCTGGAACAGTCGGAAATAACAGAAGGAACGGCGCACAGCGAGGGACAGCGCATTGTGCGGCCTAATCTCGCTTTATAGATCTACATACGGGAGATTCTTCTTCCTGTTCTGGCCGAGTTCTCTGTAATCTGTAGATAGTCATTAAAAAAAAAAAAAAACTACAAATCCGGGAAAGGACATAAAGGCAAATGTAAAAAGTTATTCCGGGAGGCCTAGATTAGAATGTAAGCCCTGCTCGGTGTCAGGAATAGAATTCTAGACTTGCAGTGAAGACTGACACCTGCTGGGCCAGACTGATCTGGTTCTATAAGATAATCCTTTAATAGTCACACTGTGGGGAAATTTCAGCAGCATGATAATATGGATACAGGATTATTATTTATTTAATATGCTTACTTGTATAGCGCCATCATATTCTGCAGCGCTTTACAGACATTGACAGTCACTGTCCCATATAGGACTCACAATCTACAATCCCTATCAGTATGTCTTGGGTGTGTGGGAGGAAACCGGAGGAAACCCACGCAAACACGGGGAAAACATACAAACGCCTTGCAGATGTTGTCCCTGGCAGGATTCGAATCCAGGACTCCAGCGCTGCAAGACTGCAGTGCTAACCACTGAGCCACCGATAACAGTCATATATTACAGAAGGAGACACATAAGCTTAGAATAGCAGATAGGAGAAAATACTAGGAATCAATAGCAGCTAAAGAAAAGAAAGAAAGAAGACTTCAGGATCATTTAGTTCTCTGTGCGGAGTGTCTTCGCTTGGTCTGATGTAGATTATACAGCCTGGTCGCGGTTGGAAGGAAGGACCTGCGATAGCTCCTTCTCACACTTGGGGTGAAGCAGACGGTCACTTACACTGCTGCCAAGTCCCATCAAGGTCCCATACATGGGGTGGGATTTGTTCTCCCGCATGGAGGTCACCACAGACAGTATCCTTCTGTCACCCACCACCTGTACTGGATCCAGGGGCTCCCCAGGACAGAGCTGGGCCTTCTGATCAGCCTGTCAAGTCTATTTCTGTCCCTGGTTGATATACTGCTCCCCCAGCAGGCCACACCAAAAAAGATGGCTGAGGCAACCACAGAGTTGAAGAAGGCCCTAAGAAGTGTCCCCTGGACTCCGAAGGCCCTAAGAAGTGTCCCCTGGACTCCGAAGGCCCTCAGCCTCCTGAGCAGGTAGAGTCTGCTGTGGCCCTTTCTGTGCAGCGCCTCCAGGTGGTCAGCCCAGTCTAGTTGATTATTGAGGAGCGCACCCAGATACTTATAGGTCCTGACTATCTCAATACATGTTTCTTGGATCTCCACTGGGGTCGGAGCACTTCTCCGTTTCCCAAAGTCCACCACCATCTCCTTGGTCTTCCCAGCATTAATCCTGAGCTGGTTCTGCTGGCACCATTCAACAAAGTCCCGGTTCAAGTCTCTGTATTCCCTATCGTCACCATCAGTGATAAGGCCGACTATAGCAGAGACATCGGAGGACTTCTGTAAGTAACAGCTGGAGGAGTTGTGCCTAAAGTCAGCAGTGTACAGTGTGAAGAGAAATGGGGCAAGAACTGGACCTTGTGGTGCCCCCGTACTACAGATCACAGTGTCAGACACACAGTCCTGGGCTCTCACATACTGAGTGTTCCCGGGGGAGGGGGGTGATGGGTATTAAAGGTTTTGCTGTTTCCTTCCATAGTGGGGCAGATTTATGGGGCCTCCTGTACCAGCAAGTTTTACTGCACCCAAAAATACAAGTTTTGCGGCTTTCTTATATGCTTTGGGGCAATTGTTTCTGTCCATTTTCTGACTCGCACACCACTAGGTGCAGCTTGAGATAGACTTGTAGGGGGGTCCATTGTTACCTATATCGGGTCACACACTGTAGCGGAAGGGTTTGTTACAATGTGTCAGTGATACCTGGCCTGGACAGGGATAGTAAGAAGATGGAAACTGTCCCTCTAGCGCCACCTTCAGGTACCTGTGCTGTAAGTCGCCTCTCCTTTTTTGCTGATGGTCAGACCTTTCTGTACACCTGAAGGGGGTGGTTTCTGCGGATGAGCATGGATTGCTGCAAGCCTCACTCAGGTCAATAGGACGGTTACAGAAAATCTGCAGTGTGTGAATACATCTTTAGCGTCATCAGGATTATGACTGGAGATGACAGCTCTACTTGGTTGTGTGAGATGCCGCCAGTATCCCGTTGTGTTGTATACTGTAGGTAAGGATGACCTTATGCATCATTAACCCCTTAGACGCCGCTATTAATAGACATTGCACAGCTGGCAATAACAAGGAGCTCCCTTATATCTCCCCGTGCTTGTCAGGGCGCTGAGTCTAGTAATGCCAACGGTAAACCCAAAAATACCAACATTTATTTTTTTCTACGGGACAACATTTAAAAAAAAACCCACCATACTGAGAGCATGTTGTGTTGTGGGCCCTCCAAACAAACACCAAAAATGAGAAGGTACGCCAGGACAAAGGAAAACTGTCTCACACGGGCACAAAGGGGGTGGATTATGGCGCGGAATCCACATCATAATCCGCCCCCTCACAATGGTGGTCTATGGGAAGTCTAGGGTGAGCTGCCCTTTCTTCAGGTGGATTCCGCGGCCCGTTAAATTGGCCCATTCATTTGAACCTGCTCTGGAGGGGGAAGCCGCGACTGTCGTGGCAGGCAGATTTTGGCTCCCCGCGTCACTCTCAGTGCCAAATTCCGCTCTTCTGCTTCCCGTGTGAACAGGGCCTTAGGCAGCTTAAAGGGGTAGGTAACCCTAAGAGTAAGTTCACACCGGAGACCACCTCAGGATCCGGACCAAAATACAGGTAGCCGTGACTGAGAGCAGGTGAGAGACTGATGCACTGCACCGGCATCCAGCCGTGCACTCCGATTCGGATTAGGCCCAATGAGTGGGCCTAGTCGGGAGGAGGGAGTGTCTTCAGGCCAAATCGCGAAGTGAAACGGCCCGAAGAATGAGCATCTCGCTTCTTTTTCTGGGAGCCGGAACAAACCAGCTCCTGGAAAAAAGACCTGATCGGCTCCCATTGATTTTGGATACGGTCTCAAAATCCTTACCAAACTACTCAGTGTGAACTTACCCTAAGGCTTAGTTCACACTGAGTTTTTTGGTCAGGGTTTTGAGGCCGTATCCGCCTCAAAACCTTGACCAAAAAGACGGGAAATCAATGGGAGCCGCGCAGGAGCAAACAGAAGCAAGGTGTTCATTCTTCAGGCCGAGTCGCCTTGCGATTAGGCCTGAAGACACTCCCTCTTCCGGACTAGGCCCATTCATTGAGCCTGATCCGGAGGAGGGTGCACGGCTGGAAGCCGCTGCCATGCACCGGCTTTCAGTTCCGCAACACGTTTTATGGATCGGAACCTGAAGCAGCCTCCGCCTCAGGTTCCGATCCAAAAAACTCCGTGTGGATTAAGCCTAAGGGTTAGAGATGAGCGAGTACTGTTCGGATCAGCCAATCCGAACAGCACGCTCCATAGAAATGAATGGATGCACCTGGTACTTCCGCTTTGACACCGGCCGGCCGCTTAACCCCCCGCGTGCCGGCTACATCCATTCATTTCTATGCGAGCGTGCTGTTCGGATCGGCTGATCCGAACAGTACTCGCTCATCTCTACTAAGGGTCCATTCACACGGAGTAACGTGCCGCGTGACCTGGCACGTATACGGCGTGTTAGATTTTGAGCGCCGTAAAAGCTCCCATTGATTTCAATGGGAGCCTGGATCGTATACGCCGCGTTATTTTGCCGCCGTGATTTTGCATTCACACAGAGTTTTTTGTTCAGGAAACTGACTCAAATTACTCCTCCCAAAAACGCCTCACCATACAGTCCTATTAGCAGCCTAATAGCTAGTTCACATGGGGGCAATGAGGCGGATTTTGACTGCAGATTTCGCCTCAAAATCCACCTCTATACAATAGTGGTCTATGGAGACCGCTAGCATTTGTTTTTCTGCTAGCAGTTTTTTGCAGCTAGCGGAAAAAAAAAGCGACATGACCTTTCTTCAGGCGGATTCCGTCTGAGGAAAGTAATAGAAGTGAATGGAAAGCGGAAAACACGTCACTTTTTTTTTTTCCAAAAAAAAACCGCCCAAAAAACACAATGCTTTTTTATGGTCCATTCACTTTAGGGGAGGGGAAAACCACCTGGCATTTTCTGAAGCGTTTTTTTTTTTTTTTTTTTTTTAACCAAAAGCCGCTCCAAGGTCCAAAAACCACTTCATAATTAGGAAGCGTTTTTTTTTTCTGGACCAAATTAAGCCACACGTAATTTATGTGTGAACTAGCCCTAAGGGTGCATTCATACGGAGGAAAATGGTGTGGAATTTCAGCGCTGAAAAACAAAAAGCCTCCCTTTGACTTCAGTGGGTTCCCGTTTCTGCTAGCATTGAAGTCAATGGGAGGCTGAAATTCCTCACCAAATTCCTCCGCATTTTCCTCCGTGTGAAGGAGAGGTTGTCACAGGGTTGTGTGGCCTATTGTGCCCCAATTACCCCCTACCCAAGCTCCTTTAGGGACTGGGAGAATTGTGACTTGATCTGTGTGGCCGTGACCATTGACCAGTTCCAGGAAGGGAGAATTATGCAGCTAGAGATAATTGCACAGTTCTCTCCATCATCAGTCCGAGCACTGTATATGTATCCAATAAAAGAGGATTTCCAGGCCTATTAACCGGTTAAGGACCGCTGGCCGTAAATTTACGGCCAGCAGTCCTGGTCTCTAAGACCAGCCGATTGTAAATTTACGGCCGGTCTTCAGAGACTCACTAGGCAGGGGGTGGGGTGGGGGGAGGGCAGGGGTTAGGTGTTACTGACACCTAACCACCCCCTCAACAACATTCAGTCGGACTCAGTTCCGACTGAACGTTTTAACCCTTTCGATCGTGCCGTGAAACATCACGGCGCGATCGAAAGGGATCCGCCGCATATTGAAGCTGATCGGCACCCCCCGCGGCGAGATCGGGGGGTGCCGATGTCAGTAGAAGGTAGTCTGGGGTCTGGCCAGTGACCCCAGACTACCGGAGCCCCCACATACCTGGTTGATCCTGCCGACCGATGGAGGAAGTGAGCGATGTGTCTCACTTCCTCTGCTGCTTGCAGGACACGAGCAGGCTCATGTCCTGCTCGTGTCCTGCAAGCTACTATACAAAATCAGTTGATTCTTTCATGAAAGCATCAACTGATTCAAGTGTCCTAAAGGGACACATGAAAAAGTTAAAAAAAAAAAAGTTAAAAAAAAAGTAAAGTGTATGAAAAAAGTAATAAAGTTATAAAGCCCAAAAATCCCTTTTTCTCTATACAAAATGAACTATATAAAAAAGTACTAAAAATTAATAAAAACAATGCATATTTGGTATCGCCGCGTCCGTAACAACCTGTACAATAAAACTGAAATAATATTTAATGTATACGGTGTACATCTGAAAAAAAAACCGGAAAAAACCCGCCAGAAGTAGTGATTTTTCACCATATCACCTTACAAAATATGCTATAAAAAGTGATCAAAAAATCATATGCACCCCACAACAGTACCAATAAAAAGCGCAGGTTGTCCCGCAAAAAATAAGCCCTCAACCAACACTGTCAACCGAAAAATAAAAATGTTACGCCTCTCATAAGATGGCGATGCAAAAATCACTGATTTATGTCCCCAAATGTGTTTTTGTTCTGCAGAATTAGTATCGCATAAAAAAATACTATAAATGAGGTATCGCCGTAACCGTACCGACCCGCAGAATAAAGGGAACATGTTACTTTTACTGTGCGCTGCATGGCGAAAAATTTAAAGGGTACAACTCAATGCCAGGATTTTTTTTTTTTTTTAAATCCAGCAAGAGTTAATAAAATGTATTCAGTATGTTGTAGGCACCCAAAAATGGTGTCATTACAAAATATATCACATCCCGCAAACAACAAGCCCTTATATGGCCACGTCACCAAAAGAATAAAGAAAATATAGCATCTACCAATGTGAAGACAAAAAAACCCAAAATCGCCAAATTATTAGAATACAACTGGCGGCGTCAGGAAGGGAATGTATAAGCTGTGTCAGTGTACTTCAGGAGACACCCCAGATTTACAGCTTACAAGGGAAAGACACCAGAAGTGACCCCCAAAATGAGCCCCAGAGTGACTCCCCCAATCATAGGAGCTACTGGGACATAGTAGGGAATTTGGTGTCTGCAATGTACTCCGCACCGCTTATATATTCCCTCTTCGCCATCCGCTGTGCAGTCATGTCCGGGATACTAATACTCACTACACCCCCTGAGAAATTCTTTGAGGGGTGCAGTTTTCAAAATGGGGTCACTCCTTTGGGGAATCCACTTTTCTGGTACCTTACAGGCTCTACAAACATGGCATGGCGTCCAGATACCAAACATCTGAATCTGTACTCCAAAAGCCTCATCGCGCTCCTTCCCTTCTGCGCCCTGCTGTGCGCCCAAACTGCAGTTTATGCCACATGTATGACACTGGTGTACCCGGGATAACGTACGTAATGTCATATGTGGGTATAAACTGATATTAGGGCACAGCCGGACACAGAAGGGAAGAAGGGTTATTGGGTTTTTGGAGCGCAGACGGTTTGGTTTTTGGATGCCATGACACTTTTGCAGAGACCCTAAACTTGCCCCTACAAAATGGGGTTTACAGTTACCTCCAGGTCTCTCCAAAAGGAACATGGCCCCCAGAAAGTCCCTCTAAATCTGTACCCCAAAAGCTAAAAAGCGCAGTGCTCCTTCCCTTCTGAGCCCTCCTGTGTGCCCAAGCAGCAGTTTACACCCACATATATATATTTTTTGCCCCTCGGGATGGCCCCTTAATAGTTTTAGGAGTGCAGGTCTCTGACAACACAAAGTGGGTGCAATGTATGGGGCACCGAAATGGCATATTTCTTTCAAAATTTAAATTTTCATTTTGGACATTCATTTTTTGGAAGCATTTTAGGCACAAAATGATAATACCCCTTGATTCATTCCTTGACAGGTGTAGTTTCTAAAATGGGGTCACAATGGGGGGTTTCCATTGTATTGATACTTTAGGGGCTCAGCAAATGAGACATGGCACCTGAAAACTATTCCAGCAACATCTGCCCTCCAAAATCCAAATAGCTCTCTTTCCATTCTGAGCCCCACCATGTACCCATACAGCAGATTATGGCCACATATGAGGTATTGCCGTGTTCAGGAGAAATTTTGTAACAAACTGTGGGGGGCTTTTAATTCTTTAACTACTTGCAAAATTAAAAATATGGCGCTATAATGGACGATTCATTGGGAAAAAAAGTAATTTTTCATTTTTACGTCCCAATGTTAATAAAATCTGTGAAACAGCTGTGTGGCCAAAATGCTCAGTATACCCCTAGATAAATTCTATGAGGGGTGTAGTTTCCAAAATGGGGTCACTTTTAGGGGGTTTCCACTGTATTGGTACTTTAGGGGCTCTGCAAATGCGACATGGGACTTGAAAAATATTCCAGCAAAATCTGTCCTTCAAAAGCCAAATAGCCCTCTTTCCATTCTGAGCCCCGCCATGTTCCCATACAGCAGATTATGGCCACATATGGGGCATTTCTGTGTTCAGGAGAAATTGTTTAACGAACTTTATGGAGCTTTTTCCCCTTTATCCTCTTGTGAAAATGAAAAATTTGGGGCTAAATTGACAGTTTATTGGAAAAAAAGTAATTTTTCATTTTCATGCCCCAATGTTAATAAAATCTGTGAAACAGCTGTAGGGTCAAAATGCTCACTCTACCCTTTCATATGTTCTGTGGGGGGTGTAGTTTCCAAAATGGGGTCACTTTTAGGGGGTTTCCACTGTATTGGTACTCTAGGGGCTCTGCTAATGCGACATGGTACCTAAAATTATTCCAGCAAAATCTGCCATCCAAAAGCCAAATAGCGCTCTTTCCATTCCAAGCCCCGCCATGTACCCATACAGCAGAATATGGCCACATATGGGGTATTGCCGTGTTCAGGAGAAATTGTTTAACAAATTGTGGGGGGCTTTTACTCCTTTATCCCCTTGTGAAAATTAAAACTTTGGGGATAAAGTGACATTTTAGTAATTTTTCATTTACACATCCCAATGTTAGTAAAATCTGTGAAACAACTGTAGGGTCAAAATGCTGACTATACCCCTTGATGAATTCTGTGAGGGGTGTAGATTCTAAAATGGGGTCACTTTTGGGGGGTTTCCATTGTTTTGGTACTCTAGGGGCTCTGCAAATGAGGCATGGTGCCTGAAAATTATTCCAGCAAAATCTGCTGTTCACACACCCAGTGTCGCTCCTTCCCTTCCATGCACTGCTGTGTGCCCAAAAATCAGTTTACGCCCACATGTGGGGTATTTCTGTGCACGGGAGAAATTGCATAACAAAATGTGAGATGCATTTTCTCCTTTAACCCTTTGTGAATGTGTTAATTTTAGGTCTAAATGAATGTATTAATGAAAAAAATAAAATGTCTAAATTTCACTGCCATATTATTTTTATTCTTATGAAAAACTTAAAGGGTTAACAAACATCCCAAATGCTGTTTTGAATAATTTGAGGGGTGTAGTTTTGAAAATGGGGTGATTTATGGGGGTTTCTATTATACAGGCCTTTATAATTCCTTACAGAACTGAAGCGGTCCCTAAAAAATTGGTTTGGGGAATTTTCTTGCAAATCTAGAAAATCGCTGTTACACTTGTAATAATAATAATAATAATAATACATTTTATTTATATAGCGCCAACATATTCCGCAGCGCTGTACAATTTATAGGGTTCAGATACAGACATACATAACAAAGAACGTCATTTCACACAATGGGACTGAGGGCCCTGCTCAAAAGAGCTTACAATCTATGAGGTAGAGGGGGTGACACAAGAGGTAGCAGGGGCGGCTTGTAAGCCTTGTAACGTCCAAAATAAATTAAAAGACAATCAAAAGATGATGCCGATATAAAGCAGAGATATGGGAGATAATATTTATTTATGTATTTGGGTGGTATGACTATCTGCCTGAAAAGCAGAGAATTTCACATTTTGAAAATTACAATTTTTTCCAAATTTCCATCAAATTTCCTAGTTTTTTTTATAAATAAATACACAAATATTGATTAATATTTACCACTAACATGAAGTATAATGTGTTACGAAAAAAACAGTCTCAAAACCACTTGTGTAAGTTAAACCGTCTCAAAGTTATTGCCATTTAAAGTGACACATGTCAGTTTTGAAAAAAAAGGCCCGGTCTTTAACATACTTTTGGGCCTGGTCCTTAACCGGTTAATTGACGATGTAGGGTAGGTCATTCATTAAAGGTTGACCGGTCCGAAAGCTGATAGAAGAAGCTGCAGTGTTCATGGTAATGTTGTGGCCTCTTCACTGCTCACCAAGCAGAGCGCCACCCATCTGTATAGTGGCTGTACTTTGTATTGCAGCTCAGCCCAGTCACTTGAATGGGACAGCTGCGGTCAGACCGAATAAAATAGCAATCAAAAAACAAAAACAAAAATCTAAAAGTTTAAGGGAACCATTAGAGAGGTCGGGCACTGTGAGCATTGACTGTGGTCTATAAAATGCTGAAATTTTAGGGTTAACCCCTTATTCCCTGATACTTTGCCGCCCTTATCTACTTCTAATACCGAGAGAGGATAGATCACGGACAAAATGGCGTCACCCTTGACTGCGGACACTTCCATGTACAATAGCTATAAATCTCTCTTTCTCTAGTGGTCTCCGGTAAGCCCGCCCACCGGTCACCTCTATCCAATCAGCGGGCGCGTTACGTCCCCGGCGCGCTCGGTGTCAAGTGAGAGACTCTCTCCGATTGGTGGAGAGTTTGTATACAGAGCGCTGATTGGCTGGCTGTGTGGGACATGGGGTTGTCGCCTCCGCAGCTTCCGGGGCTGTAGTTGTCTGTGTCTCCCCCGTTACTTGGGATGGCGAGGAGCTCGGGGGCTCATGGAGAGGCAGCAGGTCAGTGCCCGGTATGGTTGTGGTCACTTCTGCAGCGGGGTGGTGTGGTGTGACTAGCCGTAGTCTGAGGGGTCTCAGTGCAGCGGTGGGTGTCAGTAAAACCCCTGTCATCCGCCATACAATATAAGGTATCGTTCACACCTCGTTTTATGCTGGTTTGTTACATGTAAGTGCATGGAACTGTACAAAGCCCATTCACACATTGCGGTTTGTAGGTGTTTGCTCACTGTGGTGCGTTTTTACCTGTTTTTTCACCCCAGGAGCAGCAGAGAAAGTGTCTCAATGGTGATTGCACATGGAAGTCTCCTGGAGCTGTCACTGTGTGAGGGTATAGTGGTAAACCTGCACCTGGGGGAGGGGCTTATCTGAGGACACGTGACTCCCAGGTTATTAGCATATTGTGTCCTGTGCTAGATGGGACTCTCTGAACCATTAGGAGCGGCAGGTCATTGGTTCGGGAGCTCCAAAATACTTCACTACATGGAATCCAAACTGAAACATGAAGTAACGGTGCAGGTCTATGTGTCTCCATGATAACAGACGACAAACAAACCCTGTGTAGTCAGGCCCTGCAGTCCTGTGTTACTGTGATTAACCCCTTCCTGCACCCTGACGTACTGCCGCCATGACCGTGTCATACACAACTCCGCTGCAGCGGTGGGGATCGCACAAGGCTCTGAGCCCAGCGGTTAACCTTCTAAATGCTGCAGTCAAGTTACTAAACGATTATCGGCCTGACAGCGTGATTTGGCATTGGCTATGGAGACGGGCTAGGACCACATAAAGGTGACACCCACTGGCCATAGGACCCCTTAGGGCATTATGGATGTTGTAGAGGGGGATCCGGCTCTTAGGACCCCTTGGTAGCCCACGGGGAGATCTGCAGGGGGAGAAGAGAAGTTTCCCCTATGAGGACGTGGCCGGTACAATTATTGGAATGTGTGGAAAAGCGTTTGATGCTTCCTGTGATTAACGGTATCCACTGGTAAGCTTTGAACCGATTCCCTGCGGAGGTCTTACTATAGCCCATTACCAGGGTCTTGCTATTCCCTGCGGAGGTCTTACTATACCCCATTATCAGGGTCCTCCTATTCCCCGCGGAGGTCTTACTATACCCCATTATCAGGGTCCTCCTATTCCCTGCGGAGGTCTTACTATACCCCATTATCAGGGTCCTCCTATTCCCCGCGGAGGTCTTACTATACCCCATTATCAGGGTCCTCCTATTCCCCGCGGAGGTCTTACTATACCCCATTATCAGGGTTCTCCTATTCCCTGCGGAGGTCTTACTATACCCCATTATCAGGGTCCTCCTATTCCCCGCGGAGGTCTTACTATACCCCATTATCAGGGTCCTCCTATTCCCCGCGGAGGTCTTACTATAGCCCATTATCAGGGTCCTCCTATTCCCAGCAGAGGTCTTACTATAGCCCATTACCAGGGTCTTCCTATTCCCCGCTGAGGTCTTACTATAGCCCATTACCAGGGTCTTCCTATTCCCCGCGGAGGTCTTACTATACCCCATTATCAGGGTCTTACTATTCCCCGCGGAGGTCTTACTATTCCCCATTACCAGGGTCTTCCTATTCCCTGCGGAGGTCTTACTATTGCCCATTACCAGGGTCTTCCTATTCCCTGCGGAGGTCTTACTATTGCCCATTACCAGGGTCTTGCTATTCCCCGCGGAGGTCTTACTATTCCCCATTACCAGGGTCTTCCTATTCCCAGCGGAGGTCTTACTATTCCCCATTATCAGGGTCTTGCTATTCCCCGCGGAGGTCTTACTATAGCCCATTATCAGGGTCTTGCTATTCCCCGCGGAGGTCTTACTATAGCCCATTACCAGGGTCTTACTATTCCCTGCGGAGGTCTTCCTATTCCCCATTATCAGGGTCTTCCTATTCCCCGCGGAGGTCTTACTATAGCCCATTACCAGGGTCTTCCTATTCCCCGCGGAGGTGTTACTATTCCCCATTACCAGAGTCTTCCAATCCCCCGCGGAGGTCTTACTATAGCCCATTATCAGGGTCCTCTTATTCCCCGCGGAGGTCTTCCTATTCCCCATTATCAGGGTCTTCCTATTCCCCGCGGAGGTCTTACTATACCCCATTATCAGGGTCCTCCTATTCCCCGCGGAGGTCTTACTATACCCCATTATCAGGGTCCTCTTATTCCCCGTGGAGGTCTTACTATTCCCCATTACTGGGCTCTTACTGTAATAATAAAACTAGTGATGTCCTTGTTAGGGACTCGTGCACACACTGCTGTTTCTAGTCACTCGCAGTAAGCCGAAAACTTGCAAATAAAGGGGGAGATTATTAAAGGGGTGTCCGTGTCTTATTACTTCATCACTTGGAGATCAGTGGGGGTCCTGAGACCCCTGTAGATCAGAGCGGTAATGGCGCTTCCCAAGTGTCTGATTCCACTTCAAGGGTCATGTGACGTCACGTTGCGTTCACGTCTGCGGCGGAGTCTCTGTTGCAGAGTTGGTGGAGAAATAAAGTCCTGTGCGGAGGAATCCGTCGCTTTCTGTTTCAATAGCAGACCCCCGACTGACCCCATTATAGTCAGTGGGGTTCGCTGGGCTCCGTGAGTAGCTGTTGTAGCAGTCCGGGCCCCCTGACTAACCGAAACAACGGAGAGCACAATGCTTAGAGCTCAGACCCATCAAGTGACTAGAGATGAGCTGCAATACCAAGTCCAGCCACTATACAGCGTACGGCGCTGTGCTCAGTGCTTACCCCAGTGCTGATGCTTCTTTAGCTGATTGGCCAAGGGTCTGGGGGCAACGGACCTACACCAGTCTCCAACTGAGGACCGATTAACCCTGGAATGCCCCTTTAAGGCTAAGACCCAATGTAGTGAGCCGCAGCAAAATACATTGCGGAAAAGACCGCGGCGGAAACGCATTGTGTTTTTCGCTACATTGTTTTTCACAGGAATCCCGCAGGGTATTTCTCTGCCCCTATTACACCTGCACGGCGTTTCCTTAGATATAATTGACATGTAGCGATTTACAAAAACGGAAGCATTGTTCAAATTACCGTATTTTTCGGACTATAAGACGCACCTAGGTTTTAGAGGAGGAAAATAGGGAAAAAAAATTTGAAGCAAAAAATGGTAAAATATTTAATATATGGGAGTTGTAGTTTTGCAACAGCTGCAAGGCCACATTGACAGATGACCCTGCAGCTGTACGGGGATGCATAGAGTGTTTTTTTTTTTTTTTTTGCGGGGCCAGCTGTACTTTTTAGTTATACCATTTTGGGGAATATCTATTGCTTAGATCACCTTGTATTGAAAAAAAAAAACAGTGGTTTATGATATATGATTTTCTACTTTTATATATATATTCTAGGGACAGGAGGTGATTTAGAACTTTTATTTTTCATATTTTTATTATATATTTTTAAAGGTTTTTTTTTTTTTTGTTTTTTTTTTACTATTCCCCCCCCCCGGGGGGCTTGAACCTGCGGTCACTTGATCGCAAGTCCCATAGACGGCAATACAACTGTATTGCCGTCTATGGGACATTCTGTCTATTAGTATTACGGCTGGTCATAGAGACCAGCCGCAATACTAATATAGCCGTGACAGGCCGGGGAGCCTCATTAGGCTCCCGGCTGTCACCCGAACAGGTCGGCTCCTGCGATATCGCCGCGCAGGAGCCGGCCTGCAACTCTACAGGTACGGGGCCGGTGGGGACCGGCCCCGGGGGAGAAGAGGCCGCTGACAGACTGCAGACCCGGCATCCGCTGTACTAGAGAGGCGGATGCCGGGGAGGGATAGACGCCGGGGCCTGAGACATCGCTCCTCTGCCCTGCATGAAGCCAGCGGCGGGGGGACGGAGGAGCGGAATAGCATCACTCCTCCCGCCGCTGGCTTCATTCAGGGCAGAGGATCGCAGCGATGTCTCAGGCCCCGGCGTCTATCACTTGCCGGCATTCGCCTCTCTATTACGGCAGGTGCCAGGCCAGGCACATTCAGACTATAAGACGCACCCTTCTTTTCCCCCAAAATTTTGGGGAAAAAAAGTGCGTCTTATAGTCCGAAAAATACGGTATGTTTCCGTTGTGATTATTTTTCTGCAGTGTTTTTGGATGGGATCCTGGCTCACTTTGCAGGTAGAGTAAAACAAGGCGTTATCGCAACGTGGGGCCCCGGGCTAAGTCTCTTTTCTGTATATAAGTCACATCTTCTGGAACGTTCTATCTGTGGGGTAACATTTTGCAACTTTTTTGCAGCGGGCAGTGTCCGGCACATGGGTCAGGCCATCGACACCCCCCTTCCCTCGCCTGCAGGGTGAGGACCTACCCCCGGGCTCCTCAGGCTGACAGTGATAGATGATAACAAATGGTGCCACTCCTGAGGTGGGTGAGCAGGTTGGGCCGCTGGGGCCGGGGTGGACAGATGGCGGAGATGGGTAATGTCCTTCTAGATGTGAAGGTGTCAGGTTGGACATCTGGACGTGTGTGATGTGCGGGACCCCTCCGAGCCCTGCCCAGACCTTTTATTCCCTCGTAATTCCTTATTATGGCCTCTAGCGCCGTATCTAATCTCATTACAAGGCTGAGCTTCACTGCTGAGAGGCTGCAGTATGCTGTGCGGCCACTAGAGGGCGCCGGAGGAGCAGACATCACACCTGTATTATATTTCACCTTCCTATATACTGGTATGGAGTCTTGTTATTCCAGTTATACACGGCCTAGGTGAAAGCTGCTAAATTGTCAGGGGTCCGACCCATGGGACCCCCATCAATTGCCAAAATAGTAGAGAGAATGGGGTATCCGATCTGTAGGGTTGACTACTGGGGTTTTAAAGGGATTGATATAGGTCAGAAAGCCCCTTTAATACTAAGTCTGATCGGTGTAGGTTGCTGTGATCTTACTGGCATATAAACAGTTAAGCCCGATACTACTTCGTCACGAGATCCCGGTTCCGCGGCTTCGGATATGTGACCGCCGCGTCGTGTTTTACTGTTTATCGCCGGGGTCTTGACCGTAAACTGAGAATTCAGCAGGTTGTAGATAAGAAGGGAAATAATTGGAGGAAGGAAGAGCGAGGCGGAACGAGAGGCTGGAAGAAAACCGCGGCATCTCCCCGTGTACATCGCAGGTTAATGAGGTTAATGGAGCCTCCGGGCTGCGCGGCTCGTGGTAATAACACAGGGCAATGTAAACTTTATAGCAGGACAATACTCCTGTCCGAACACTAGATGGCGCTCTATGACTCCACATCCAGTATTATCAGCCAGGACTACCATATATATGTGTTCTAGTCTCCAGCTCAGCAGTGTATGGATGGGAAAGGTACAATAACCTCTGTAGTGCACAGGTACAAGGCCTAGGTCAGGGGTGAGGGCGAGAATCCAGAGTGCCATCTATAGGTCACCGATCATCTGCCAAGTATAAGGCTAATATATGGATCACAAATCCATTCTAAAAATAGAGGTGTCTGATCTCCTTCCGGTGCTGAGGGTTGTCCATCTGGATCCACTACAGGAATTTTAGGCAAGTTGTAAAAGGGAGCAACACCTTATCCTAGTTACCTCCTGTTTTATACTCCAGAGCTGCGCTCACTATTCTGCTGGTGCAGTCACTGTGTACATACATTACATTACTTATCCTGTATTATACTCCAGAGCTGCACTCACTATTCTGCTGGTACAGTCACTGTGTACATACATTACATTACTTATCCTGTATTATACTGCAGAGCTGCGCTCACTATTCTGCTGGTGCAGTCACTGTGTACATACATTACATTACTTATCCTGTATTATACTCCAGAGCTGCACTCACTATTCTGCTGGTGCAGTCACTGTGTACATACATTACATTACTTATCCTGTATTATACTCCAGAGCTGAGCTCACTATTCTGCTGGTACAGGCACTGTGTACATACATTACATTACTTATCCTGTATTATACTCCAGAGCTGCGCTCACTATTCTGCTGGTGCAGTCACTGTGTACATACATTACATTACTTATCCTGTATTATACTCCAGAGCTGCGCTCACTATTCTGCTGGTACAGTCACTGTGTACATACATTACGTTACTTATCCTGTATTATACTCCAGAGCTGCACTCACTATTCTGCTGGTGCAGTCACTGTATATATACATTACATTACTTATCCTGTATTATACTCCAGAGCTGCGCTCACTATTCTGCTGGTACAGTCACTGTGTACATACATTACATTACTTATCCTGTATTATACTCCAGAGCTGCGCTCACTATTCTGCTGGTGCAGTCACTGTGTACATACATTACATTACTTATCCTGTATCATACTCCAGAGCTGTGCTCACTATTCTGCTGGTGCAGTCACTGTATATATACATTACATTACTTATCCTGTATTATACTCCAGAGCTGCGCTCACTATTCTGCTGGTACAGTCACTGTGTACATACATTACATTACTTATCCTGTATTATACTCCAGAGCTGCACTCACTATTCTGCTGGTGCAGTCACTGTGTACATACATTACATTACTTATCCTGTATTATACTCCAGAGCTGCGCTCACTATTCTGCTGGTACAGTCACTGTGTACATACATTACATTACTTATCCTGTATTATACTCCAGATCTGCGCTCACTATTCTGCTGGTACAGGCACTGTGTACATACATTACATTACTTATCCTGTATTATACTCCAGAGCTGCGCTCACTATTCTGCTGGTGCAGTCACTGTGTACATACATTACATTACTTATCCTGTATTATACTCCAGAGCTGCACTCACTATTCTGCTGGTACAGTCGCTGTGTACATACATTACATTACTTATCCTGTATTATACTGCAGAGCTGCGCTCACTATTCTGCTGGTACAGTCGCTGTGTACATACATTACATTACTTATCCTGTATTATACTCCAGATCTGCGCTCACTATTCTGCTGGTACAGTCACTGTGTACATACATTACATTACTTATCCTGTATTATACTCCAGAGCTGCGCTCACTATTCTGCTGGTGCAGTCACTGTGTACATACATTACATTACTTATCCTGTATTATACTCCAGAGCTGCGCTCACTATTCTGCTGGTGCAGTCACTGTGTACATACATTACATTACTTATCCTGTATTATACTCCAGAGCTGCGCTCACTATTCTGCTGGTACAGTCACTGTGTACATACATTACATTACTTATCCTGTATTATACTCCAGAGCTGCGCTCACTATTCTGCTGGTACAGTCACTGTGTACATACATTACATTACTTATCCTGTATTATACTCCAGAGCTGCGCTCACTATTCTGCTGGTGCAGTCACTGTGTACATACATTACATTACTTATCCTGTATTATACTGCAGAGCTGCGCTCACTATTCTGCTGGTACAGTCACTGTGTACATACATTACATTACTTATCCTGTATTATACTCCAGAGCTGCACTCACTATTCTGCTGGTGCAGTCACTGTGTACATACATTACATTACTTATCCTGTATTATACCCCAGAGCTGCGCTCACTATTCTGCTGGTACAGTCACTGTGTACATACATTACATTACTTATCCTGTATTATACTGCAGAGCTGCGCTCACTATTCTGCTGGTGCAGTCACTGTGTACATACATTACATTACTTATCCTGTATTATACTCCAGAGCTGTATATATATGTATCTCTATGATCCGTTCTCAGGGGTACACTAGTCATGTGACCCTGGCCCGTTGCCCCCTTATACTAGCCCTGCAGATATGCTGCCTGTAAGACTCCTCGCTCCCGTTGCGCTCAGCCTTCGTGTCACGCTGTATTGATATCTCGTCCCTCTGAAATCCGGTTAGCACTCTGATAGAAGATGAAATTCCAGTTGAGTTTGCAGTCGGGATCATTCAGATGAGGAATCGCCGTCGCTGGTAATTTATTCTCCATTCCGTTTCTCTGGATCAGAGATGTCTTCTGTCACCTCCCCCCGCGCAGCCTCAGCGCACAGACAGGGATATTGTGGTTGTTTCCGTGATGTGCTGGAGGACGATTAATAAAGTTTTTGCTGGAGGTTCAGAACGGCGGTTTGTTGTTTACGGACAACCCATTTGGTGGTAATATATAAAGGAGTGCTCCGGTAGCAAGAAATCACCCCGGTGACGCCTTTGGATTTGGGTAATTTCTTGTCACTGAAATACCCCTTTAAATGGATTGAAGATGCAGAATGACTTCAATTAAAGGGGTTGTACAAGGCGCCATATTGATACTTAGGATAGGTCACCACTATCGGATTGGTGGGGGTCCGACACCTGGTCCCCCTATTAGTAAGCTGGTATCTGCTTTAAAGGGGTTTTCTGGGATCAGGATATTGCTGACCTTTAATAACCCCCATTGATCTGCTCCTTTAAGGGGTTGCGCATTTCCAATTTAGTGGTGGGGCAGGGTATTGCACCATTCTCTCATACAACAAAGTATATGTAGATCTCCAGCGCTGCTCAGCCTGTGCTGCCTGGTTCTTGAATAGAATTCCAGAAATGCAGTAAAAACTGACACTTACCAAAACAAACCAGCAAAGGGCAAGTTATAAAACCATTTTCCGAAAATGAATGTAAGTAACGTTGTAATATATCATATTGATGAAAAATGCTTCCTTCTCCACTTATCAGGTTGAGTTACTTTTTACATGGAAGTCTATGGAGAGGAGGAGGCTGCTGGAAAAGAGAGAACCCTTCTGATATGGCTGAGACTGCACAGTATGAGGCGATAAATCAAGTGTTTGCCACCGACGCCTCTTCTCTCTCCCACTCCATAGACTTCTTTATGTGAGGTGAATACAGTGACTGATTCTGTAGAGCTAAACAGTCTGGTGTCAATGCAAACCCCCAGTGGTCACATCAGAGAATGACTAGGCCTGATATTCTCTCTGTAGTCACAGCGGAGACTTTCACTGGTTCCTACAGGTACTTATAACATGCCCCCTGCTGGCAGGAAACCACAGAGGACATCTACCACTGAATGCTATGGATGTGACTTCATCTATTGTCAGTAGTGATGTAATGATGGCTCAGTGGTGTTATCTATAGAGGTGTTATCTTCTAATGTAATATTATGATGTAAGTGGAGCCACCGCTGCAAAGAATACTACAAAACTGGCAAGTATACATACATTATTAGGCTTAGTGGGCAGAGTGACAATTGCAGGGTATAGTGTATGTGTGTATACATATAATATCCTGTATCGGGGGGGGGGGGGGACCAGGGGACCAGCCAGGAGTCTGTAGTGCGCTTGTACAGGCTGTGATGGGCGTATGACGCTTTCCCGGCCTCATCTGACCTCCTATCATTTTGCAGTCTGCAGGTGTTGACAGTCCCAGCGCCGTCTATGGAGAGGCTCAGTCGCCGGCCAAATGCATTCAGTAGAAAACAACTGCAACAATGACGTCTCCAGGTTGAATGAAGGTAAAAAAAACAAACAAAAAAAAAAACAGAAACATTAACCGGATGAGAAGGTTAAGGCTGTATTCACACTGTCGCTGCAGGCCTGCAGAACAGCAGAATCCCCGATGGGTCTCATTACCTGTCAGGTGTCGTCTGGAAACCTTGTGTGAACCGCGCCTTAACTAGGTGCTGCAAAGGTTTTATTTCCCAATTGTAGATTTTAACCCCTTTGGGTGCAATGATGGGAATCGGGAGTGTAGAGACCGCAATGGCTGCAAAACAATAAGACCCCAATATTATAGATAGGACATAGTAAGTGGGGGCCCCATTTAGCACTGGGGCCCAGACGCTTCAAGTGACAGCCCTGATTGGAATGGCTTTGGGTTGTTTAAAGGGATTTTACCATTAATAACCTTAATCTCCTAGTATGGGGAGGGGGGACTTCAGCCGTTGGGGGAGGGGACTTATGCTCCTCCCTCATTCTCTCATGTGGCCCCCCATGTGACATTGGCACCCAGATCTGGCCGCATTGTGGTGCTCGAAGTTACTGCACCGGATGTAGCCGAAAGCATCTCTGCCCCTTTCAAGTAAGGCCCGATTCACATTTGTGTTAGGGTTTCTGTTTGGGAGGTCCTTTCAGGGACCCCCTGAATGAAAACCTAATCCGCTTACAAAAACGGTTACCTGCGGACCCCACAGACCAGTGATGGTGAACCTTTTAGAGACCGAGTGCCCAAACCGCAACCTAAAGCCCACGTATTTATCACAAAGTGCCAACACGGCAATTTAACCTTAATACTGTGCGGATCTACAATTGTAGAATCTGTAATAATATCACTTGTCTGCTATAAAACAGATACTGTGTGATAAAAATAGTGAAGTACCCCTACACAGTACAATCTGCTCCACAGTGGGCCCTACACAGTACAATCTGCTCCACAGTGGGCCCTACACAGTACAATCTGCTCCACAGTGGCCCCTACACAGTATAATTTGCTCCACAGTGACCACCACACAGTATAATCTGCTGCACAGTGGTCTCCACACAGTATAATCTGCTGCACAGTGGCCCTCACACAGTACAATCTGCTCCACAGTGGCCCCCACACAGTATAATTTGCTCCACAGTGACCACCATACAGTATAATCTGCTGCACAGTGGTCTCCACACAGTATAATCTGCTGCACAGTGGCCCTCACACAGTATAATCTGCTGCACAGTGGCCCCCACACAGTATAATCTGCTGCACAGTGGCCCCCACACAGTATAATCTGCTGCACAGTGGCCCCCACACAGTATAATCTGCTGCACAGTGGCCCTCACACAGTATAATCTGCTGCACAGTGGACCTTACACAGTATAATCTGCTCCACAGTGACCCCCCCCACACACACACACGGTATAATCTGCTGCACAGTGGACCTTACACAGTATAATCTGCTCCACAGTGACCCCCCCCCACACACACAGTATAATCTGCTCCACAGTGGCCCCCACATAGTATAATTTGCTCCACAGAGAGGGCTCTGAGTGTCACCTCTGGCACGTGTGGCATAGTTTCGCCATCACGGCCATAGACTATAATGGGATCCATGTGGTTTCTGCCCGAAAAGGACGAAAAATACGAAGGGGGATCATACGCTAGTGTGAACCCAGTCTAAGGCTTAGTTCACATTTGTCGGAGTCTCCTTCTACCAGTTTTGGTTTTAAAATGACAGGCCCCATTATAGTCAATGGGGTGTACCAGACTCTGTGGGTAGCTCCTATTAAAGTGGTGATACTAATGTGAGCCTAGTGTCATAGACACAGAGCTGCGGGACTCTAACGCCACCTACGTGCAGTGTGCGGGGCTGCAGGTGTGCACCTTATACTTGAATAGGAACAGACCTCCAAGACAGGGCCAGATCGGCTAATGGGTTTGGATAGGTAATCCATGCCAAAAAAAAAAATCTGGATGGAAAACCTTAAATTTCCCGGTGCCCAAACCACGCATAGGATCCGCTATACAGGGTCAGATCCAGACTGACAAGCCGACCCTTCCACAGGTAGAGCAAAGCAGCTGCACCAAAAAGCAATGGGCTCGGAATCACGTACTCGGATATCAAAGATGTTTGTTTTTCGATATCTTGTAACGTCTTCTCTTCTCTCTTCCCCCTCAGGATCCAGCTCCATCTACATGTGTAAGCTGTGCAACCTCTTCTCTCCCAGTCACTCGGAGCTGCTGCTACACGTTACCGAAAATCACACCAAAGAAGGCCTGAGCCCCGACCACATCATTATCCCGCTGCGACCGCTGGTGCCGTCTGGCCGGAACGCAGAAGGTGAGCTGGGGGTTTGGTGAGGTCCTGGCTGTTGTGTTTTCTATCAGATGTGACATTATGGTAATAGTATGTAGATGACAAGGCCCTCACTCTTTAATAATCCCGCTCTATTCTCACATCTGGGGAAAATTTGTGAAAATTATTACATTTTAAAAGCTGGAAATTATTCCATTTACCGTTCTAATTTGGCCGTCGGAGGCCTCGCTGCCGTCAGGTATGCGCATATATTTGCAAGTCTTAATAATGAGGTGGTAAAGTGGTATCCATGTTTTATAGGGTTTGTCCTCATTTACATATTGTCTTAAAGAGCCCCTGTGACGACGGATATCACCAAGGCTTCAGTTCCTGTTCTTCAAGGGGTTTTCCAGGACATGCACCCTCGGCTGATGTATCTGTTCTGATTGGGGAGAAGGGAGATGAAATGGATTGTGCAGGTTGGAAGCGATCTGCCTGATCCTATCTATTTTGACTTCTCGAGTTGGTGGAAATTCATCCTGTTGCAGCAGAAACAGTGGGATCTGCAGTTAATGTCTATGGCCAGCTTAAAGGGATCTTATCATTGGATACCCCTTTTTTTTCTCCCTAACGCGTAGGAATAGCCTTAAGAAAGACTATTCTTCTCCTACCTTCTCCGCGCCGCCGTTCGGTAGAAATCAGGATTTTCTTCGGTATGCAAATGAGTTCTCTCGCAGCACTGGGGGCGGTCCCTAGTGCTCAAACAGCACTGGGGGCGACCCCAATGCTGCGAGAGAACTCTCCAGCGCCGCCTCCATCTTCTTTTGGAACGCCCTCTCCCTGTGTCTTCTTCCGTCCTGGCTTTCAATCTTCTAGGCCTCAGGCAGAGCAGACCATTTTCTTGCACAGTCGGCTCTGCTCGAGGTCCGAGGACTAGAAAATTGAAAGCCAGGATGGAAGAAGACACAGGGAGAGGGCGTTCCAGAAGAAGATGGAGTCCTCCCGGGTTCATCTGCTCCCGTGGCATCTTCAGGTGTTGTGCTAAGGCCGCTTATTGGCCTTGGTGGTCGCGTGTACTGGTTTATCTTTGGCATAGCATTGATCCTGGCCACCCAGCTTTATAGGACACTCTTGCATAACCTAAACAAGTGAATGGAGTCAGATGATTGGAGACCTGACCGCCCCAGGCCTCTAATGTCCTCTTCTGAAAACACAATTCTAGCGGAATACAGTTTCACAAATTGTGGGTTGCAATCTCCTAAAGCCAAGTTCAGAAATGTATTTCACAGTGCAGGACTGCAAACTGCCGACAATACTAATAGCTTGTATTCTGCATTGCTGTAAAAGGACCTTTTGAAGATGGCTCCATCATTTATTCAGCAGGTTTGTGTTGGGAAGCTGCCTAGTAGGGGAAGAACTTGGAGGTAGGAGAGCTCATTGTGGGGGAAGAGTGAATGCAGAAGGGCTGAGTGATTTAGGGGAAATATGGATGTAGGAGTGCTGTGTGTGTGGAGGAAAAGTGGATGAAGTAGGGCTGAGTGTGTGGGGAAATAAAAGTTGACCAAGTTGAGTCTATGGAGGGGCAGGCTGCCTGCAGAGACCATGGTGGGTGTAGGGAGGAAGAATAGAGGTAGCAGGTGTTGGGGAGCTGTGTTTTGTGTGTATTATGGGGAAAAACAAGGTGTTAGTACAGCTGGGTGTGGAGAACATGTAGCTGGCAGGGCTGTGTGTAGGGAATGTGGAGGTTTGAGGAAAGAAAATGGAGGTAGCAGAGCTGTGTGTGTGTGTGGATGTGGAGGAAGAATATGGCGGTAGCAGAGCTGTGTGTGTGGGGGACATGGAGGAAGAATATGGAGGTAGCAGAGCTGTGTGTGTGTGGGGGACATGGAGGAAGAATATGGAGGTAGCAGAGCTGTGTGTGTGGGGGGGACGTGGAGGAAGAATATGGAGGTAGCAGAGCTGTGTGTGTGGTGGGAAGTGGAGGAAGAATATGGAGGTAGCAGGTGTGTGTGTGTGTGTGTGTGTGGGGGGGACGTGGAGGAAGAATATGGAGGTAGGAGAGCTGTGTGTGTGGGGGGGGACGTGGAGGAAGAATATGGAGGTAGCAGAGGTGTGTGTGTGTGTGTGGGGGGGGGATGTGGAGGAAGAATATGGAGGTAGCAGAGGTGTGTGTGTGTGTGGGGGGGGGGGTCGTGGAGGAAGAATATGGAGGTAGCAGAGCTGTGTGTGGGGGGGGACATGGAGGAAGAATATGGAGGTAGCAGAGCTGTGTGTATGTGGGGGGAAGTGGAGGAAGAATATGGAGGTAGCAGAGGTGTGTGTGTGTGGGGGGTCGTGGAGGAAGAATATGGAGGTAGCAGAGCTGTGTGGGGGGGACGTGGAGGAAGAATATGGAGGTAGCAGAGCTGTGTGTGGGGGGGGGACGTGGAGGAAGAAATGGAGGTAGCAGAGCTGTGTGTGTGTGGGGGGGGGTCGTGGAGGAAGAAATGGAGGTAGCAGAGCTGTGTGTGGGGGGGAAGTGGAGTAAAAATATGGAGGTAGCAGAGCTGTGTGTGTGTGTGGGGGGGGTCGTGGAGGAAGAATATGGAGGTAGCAGAGCGGTCTGTGTGTGGGGGGGGGGTCGTGGAGGAAGAATATGGAGGTAGCAGAGCTGTGTGTGTGGGGGGGACATGGAGGAAGAATGTGGAGGTAGCAGAGCTGTGTGTGTGTGGGGAAGTGGAGGAAGAATATGGAGGTAGCAGAGCTGTGTGTGTGGGGGGAAGTGGAGGAAGAATGTGGAGGTAGCAGAGCTGTGTGTGTGGGGGGAAGTGGAGGAAGAATATGGAGGTAGCAGAGCTGTGTGTGTGTGGGGGGGAAGTGGAGTAAGAATATGGAGGTAGCAGAGCTGTGTGTGGGGGGGGACGTGGAGTAAGAATATGGAGGTAGCAGAGCTGTGTGTGTGTGTGAGGGGACGTGGAGTAAGAATATGGAGTTGACAGAGCTGTGTGTGTGTGTGTGTGGGGGATGTGGAGTAATAATATGGAGGTAGCAGAGCTGTGTGTGTGTGGGGGGGACGTGGAGGAAGAAATGGAGGTAGCAGAGCTGTGTGTGTGTGGGGGGGAAGTGGAGTAAGAATATGGAGGTAGCAGAGCTGTGTGTGGGGGGGGGGGTCGTGGAGGAAGAATATGGAGGTAGCAGAGCTGTGTGTGGGGGGACATGGAGGAAGAATATGGAGGTAGCAAAGCTGTGTGTGTGTGGGGGGACATGGAGTAAGAATATGGAGGTAGCAGAGCTGTGTGGGGGGGGATGTGGAGGAAGAATATGGAGGTAGCAGAGGTGTGTGTGTGGGGGGGATGTGGAGGAAGAATATGGCGGTAGCAGAGCTGTGTGTGTGGGGGGGACGTGGAGGAAGAATATGGCGGTAGCAGAGCTGTGTGTGTGTGGGGGACATGGAGGAAGAATATGGAGGTAGCAGAGCTGTGTGTGTGGGGGGACGTGGAGGAAGAATATGGCGGTAGCAGAGCTGTGTGTGTGGGGGGGACATGGAGGAAGAATATGGCGGTAGCAGAGCTGTGTGTGTGGGGGGGACATGGAGTAAGAATATGGCGGTAGCAGAGGTGTGTGTGGGGGGGGGATGTGGAGGAAGAATATGGCAGTAGCAGAGCTGTGTGTGTGGGGGGGACGTGGAGGAAGAATATGGAGGTAGCAGAGCTGTGTGTGTGGGGGGGGCGGGACGTGGAGGAAGAATATGGAGGTAGCAGAGCTGTGTGTGTGTGTGGGGGGGGACGTGGAGGAAGAATATGGAGGTAGCAGAGCTGTGTGTGTGGGGGGGACGTGGAGGAAGAATATGGAGGTAGCAGAGCTGTGTGTGTGTGGGGAGGGGACGTGGAGGAAGAATATGGAGGTAGCAGAGCTGTGTGTGTGTGGGGAGGGGACGTGGAGGAAGAATATGGAGGTAGCAGAGCTGTGTGTGTGTGGAGAGGGGACGTGGAGGAAGAATATGGAGGTAGCAGAGCTGTGTGTGTGGGGGGGACGTGGAGGAAGAATATGGAGGTAGCAGAGCTGTGTGTGTGGGGAGGGGACGTGGAGGAAGAATATGGAGGTAGCAGAGCTGTGTGTGTGGGGGGACGTGGAGTAAGAATATGGAGGTAGCAGAGCTGTGTGTGTGTGGGGGGGACGTGGAGGAAGAATATGGAGGTAACAGAGCTGTGTGTGTGTGGGGGGGACGTGGAGGAAGAATATGGAGGTAACAGAGCTGTGTGTGTGTGGGGGGGTCGTGGAGTAATAACATGGAGGTAGCAGAGCTGTGTGTGTGTGGGGGGGGATGTGGAGGAAGAATATGGAGGTAGCAGAGCTGTGTGTGTCTGTGTGTGGGGGGGAATAAGCAGAACAGTCTCTGCAGCAGAAAAGTATAATAGAGGCCAAATATAGCTCACTTTTTGTTCAAATAGGACTAAGTGTGGTAGTGGAGGGGGGTCCTGAACAAAAGTATTACCGAAAAGGGGTCACGGTGTCAGAAAAATTGGGAACCTCTGCAATAGAAAACAGCAGGAAGACGGGAACATTCAGTCTGATTCTCACGGACCAAACCTTACTAATGCTCCAGCTCTAAGAGCGGTGTCTTGTAGCGATCCGTGTACTCGAGTGTCCGACATGACCGGGACCGCAAATAAACCATAAAGGTTCCTATAGAATGACAGCAAGCAGAGATCCTAATAGAGCCCCTACAAGCAGCTGGTACCGGAAGGAAAAGGGGTATTTGTATGAGAAATAAGAAGGATGATGTGAGCCCAGAACAGCCCTTGTACAGAGACTGAATGTGGCATCCGTGCAGAGCGCAGTCTTGTCCCCGGCTGGCACACAAGCAGTTAATATTCTGCGCACAGTCCTGATTATTATTGGATGATTGTCACCGAGCGTTGCGCTGGGCTTTATTATTGACGGATCAGGCCGAGATCACAGCTAATGTCCTAACAGGCAGCTGCGGGGCCGACAGCTTTACAATGAACCTGCAGCCGCGCTCCCCGCAGCAGATAACCAGCCTGTCAATCATCTTGGCTCTGATCATTCATGGTGCATGTCCCTGGAGATAGGCATCGCTCTCCTAGGACGTGTCTCCTCTGCACACAGCGCTGTCATCTCCCCTATAGCTCCCCTATGGCTTTCTGAATTCTGTATACATCCTAGTCAGGAAGAGAAGGGTAAGAAGGTATTACATACTGCAGGGGCACTAGTGGTGCCAGGAATACCCCATGCCCCTGGTCTCCTGTCTGCTCTGATCAGCTTCTTCTGATGGCTTCTTGTTTGGCCCATTATAGTAATTGGCCGGCCATATGGCTGAGCAGAGTCGATACCAGATGAAGGGGCACAGTCCTTACCTAGTGTTGGTGACGGGGATAATAACGCTGAAATTCCCACCGATGAGGCAATGCTAGACCCTAGTAATACCCCGTCAGCGGCTCTTTCAAGACATCCCCATTAGCCACTTCATGACCCACTTGTTTTGGGTGACCAAGACAAGTATTAGCAAAGACATGATTGATTATTTGTTAGTAGGACCGGATGTAGTTTTTATTAGCAGTGGCTGTATTTACGGTAATCATTGGTGACTAGGCAGGGCTGTGGTCATGTAGAGCTGTAGTCCGTGCAGTGACTAGGCAGGGCTGTGGTCATGTAGAGCTGTAGTCCGTGCAGTGACTAGGCAGGGCTGTGGTCATGTAGAGCTGTAGTCCGTGCAAGGTGAGGCAGGGCTGTGGTCATGTAGAGCTGTGGTCCGTGCAGTGACTAGGCAGGGCTGTGGTCATGTAGAGCTGTGGTCCATGCAGTGACTAGGCAGGGCTGTGGTCATATAGAGCTGTAGTCCGTGCAGTGACTAGGCAGGGCTGTGGTCATGTAGAGCTGTAGTCCGTGCAAGGTGAGGCAGGGCTGTGGTCATGTAGAGCTGTGGTCCGTACAGTGACTAGGCAGGGCTGTAGAGCTGTGGTCTGTGCAGAGATGAGGCAGGGCTGTGGTCATGTAGAGCTGTGGTCCATGCAGAGATGAGGCAGGGCTGTGGTCCATGCAGAGATGAGGCAGGGCTGTGGTCCTATAGAGCTGTGGTCCATGCAGTGACTAGGCAGGGCTGTGGTCATGTAGAGCTGTGGTCCATGCAGTGACTAGGCAGGGCTGTGGTCCTATAGAGCTGTGGTCCATGCAGTGACTAGGCAGGGCTGTGGTCTTATAGAGCTGTGGTCCGTGCAGTGACTAGGCAGGGCTGTGGTCCGTGCAGTGACTAGGCAGGGCTGTGGCCATGTAGAGCTGTGGTCCATGCAGTGACCAGGCAGGGCTGTGGTCTTATAGAGCTGTGGTCCATGCAGTGACTAGGCAGGGCTGTGGTCCTATAGAGCTGTGGTCCGTGCAGTGACTAGGCAGGGCTGTGGTCATGTAGAGCTGTGGTCCATGCAGTGACTAGACAGGGTTGTGGTCATGTAGAGCTGTAGTACATGCAGTGACTAGGCAGGGCTGTGGTCTTATAGAGCTGTGGTCCATGCAGTGACTAGGCAGGGCTGTGGTCTTATAGAGCTGTGGTCCGTGCAGTGACTAGGCAGGGCTGTGGTCCTATAGAGCTGTGGTCCGTGCAGTGACTAGGCAGGGCTGTGGTCCTATAGAGCTGTGGTCCGTACAGTGACTAGGCAGGTCTGTGGTCGTGTACAGCTGTGGTAATGTAGATCTGTGGTCCGTGCAGTGACCAGGCAGGACTGTAGTCATGTAGAGCTGTGGTCCATGCAGAGATGAGGCAGGGCTGTGGTCATGTAGAGCTGTGGTCCATGCAGTGACTAGGCAGGACTGTGGTCATGTAGAGCTGTGGTCCGTGCAGTGACTAGGCAGGGCTGTGGTCATGTAGAGCTGTGGTCCATGCAGTGACCAGGCAGGGCTGTGGTCATGTAGAGCTGTGGTCCGTGCAGTGACTAGGCAGGGTTGTGGTCATGTAGAGCTGTGGTCCGTGCAGTGACTAGGCAGGGCTGTGGTCATGTAGAGCTGTGGTCCGTGCAGTGACTAGGCAGGGCTGTGGTCTTATAGAGCTGTGGTCCATGCAGTGACTAGGCAGGGCTGTGGTCCTATAGAGCTGTGGTCCGTGCAGTGACTAGGCAGGGCTGTGGTCATGTAGAGCTGTGGTCCATGCAGTGACTAGGCAGGGCTGTGGTCATGTAGAGCTGTGGTCCGTGCAGTGACTAGGCAGGGCTGTGGTCATGTAGAGCTGTGGTCCATGCAGTGACCAGGCAGGGCTGTGGTCATGTAGAGCTGTGGTCCGTGCAGTGACTAGGCAGGGTTGTGGTCATGTAGAGCTGTGGTCCGTGCAGTGACTAGGCAGGGCTGTGGTCCTATAGAGCTGTGGTCCGTGCAGTGACTAGGCAGGGCTGTGGTCATGTAGAGCTGTGGTCCGTGCAGTGACTAGGCAGGGCTGTGGTCATGTAGAGCTGTGGTCCATGCAGAGATGAGGCAGGGCTGTGGTCATGTAGAGCTGTGGTCCATGCATTGACTAGGCAGGGCTGTGGTCCTATCGAGCTGTGGTCCGTGCAGTGACTAGGCAGGGCTGTGGTCCTATAGAGCTGTGGTCCATGCAGTGACTAGGCAGGGCTGTGGTCCTGTAGAGCTGTGGTCCGTGCAGTGACTAGGCAGGGCTGTGGTCATGTAGAGCTGTGGTCCATGCAGTGACTAGGCAGGGCTGTGGTCCTATAGAGCTGTGGTCCGTGCAGTGACTAGGCAGGGCTGTGGTCCTGTAGAGCTGTGGTCCGTGCAGTGACCAGGCAGGACTGTGGTCATGTAGAGCTGTGGTCCGTGCAGTGACTAGGCAGGGCTGTGGTCATGTAGAGCTGTGGTCCGTGCAGTGACTAGGCAGGGCTGTGGTCATGTAGAGCTGTGGTCCATGCAGTGACTAGGCAGTGCTGTGGTCATGTAGAGCTGTGGTCCGTGCAGTGACTAGGCAGGGCTGTGGTCTTATAGAGCTGTGGTCCATGCAGTGACTAGGCAGGGCTGTGGTCCTATAGAGCTGTGGTCCGTGCAGTGACTAGGCAGGGCTGTGGTCATGTAGAGCTGTGGTCCGTGCAGTGACTAGGCAGGGCTGTGGTCATGTAGAGCTGTGGTCCGTGCAGTGACCAGGCAGGGCGGTGGTCTTATAGAGCTGTGGTCCGTGCAGTGACCAGGCAGGGCTGTGGTCATGTAGAGCTGTGGTCCGTGCAGAGATGAGGCAGGGCTGTGGTCATGTAGAGCTGTGGTCCGTGCAGTGACTAGGCAGGGCTGTGGTCCTATAGAGCTGTGGTCCGTGCAGTGACTAGGCAGGGCTGTGGTCATGTAGAGCTGTGGTCCGTGCAGTGACTAGGCAGGGCTGTGGTCATGTAGAGCTGTGGTCCGTGCAGTGACCAGGCAGGGCTGTGGTCATGTAGAGCTGTGGTCCGTGCAGTGACCAGGCAGGGCTGTGGTCATGTAGAGCTGTGGTCCATGCAGTGACCAGGCAGGGCTGTGGTCATGTAGAGCTGTGGTCCGTGCAGTGACTAGGCAGGGCTGTGGTCATGTAGAGCTGTGGTCCATGCAGTGACCAGGCAGGGCTGTGGTCATGTAGAGCTGTGGTCCGTGCAGTGACTAGGCAGGGTTGTGGTCATGTAGAGCTGTGGTCCGTGCAGTGACTAGGCAGGGCTGTGGTCATGTAGAGCTGTGGTCCGTGCAGTGACTAGGCATGGCTGTGGTCCTATAGAGCTGTGGTCCGTGCAGTGACTAGGCAGGGCTGTGGTCATGTAGAGCTGTGGTCCATGCAGAGATGAGGCAGGGCTGTGGTCATGTAGAGCTGTGGTCCATGCAGTGACTAGGCAGGGCTGTGGTCATGTAGAGCTGTGGTCCGTGCAGTGACTAGGCAGGGCTGTGGTCATGTAGAGCTGTGGTCCATGCAGTGACCAGGCAGGGCTGTGGTCATGTAGAGCTGTGGTCCGTGCAGTGACTAGGCAGGGTTGTGGTCATGTAGAGCTGTGGTCCGTGCAGTGACTAGGCAGGGCTGTGGTCCTATAGAGCTGTGGTCCGTGCAGTGACTAGGCAGGGCTGTGGTCATGTAGAGCTGTGGTCCGTGCAGTGACTAGGCAGGGCTGTGGTCATGTAGAGCTGTGGTCCATGCAGAGATGAGGCAGGGCTGTGGTCATGTAGAGCTGTGGTCCATGCATTGACTAGGCAGGGCTGTGGTCCTATCGAGCTGTGGTCCGTGCAGTGACTAGGCAGGGCTGTGGTCCTATAGAGCTGTGGTCCATGCAGTGACTAGGCAGGGCTGTGGTCCTGTAGAGCTGTGGTCCGTGCAGTGACTAGGCAGGGCTGTGGTCATGTAGAGCTGTGGTCCATGCAGTGACTAGGCAGGGCTGTGGTCCTATAGAGCTGTGGTCCGTGCAGTGACTAGGCAGGGCTGTGGTCCTGTAGAGCTGTGGTCCGTGCAGTGACCAGGCAGGACTGTGGTCATGTAGAGCTGTGGTCCGTGCAGTGACTAGGCAGGGCTGTGGTCATGTAGAGCTGTGGTCCGTGCAGTGACTAGGCAGGGCTGTGGTCATGTAGAGCTGTGGTCCATGCAGAGATGAGGCAGGGCTGTGGTCATGTAGAGCTGTGTTCCATGCAGTGACTAGGCAGTGCTGTGGTCATGTAGAGCTGTGGTCCGTGCAGTGACTAGGCAGGGCTGTGGTCATGTAGAGCTGTGGTCCGTGCAGTGACCAGGCAGGGCTGTGGTCATGTAGAGCTGTGGTCCGTGCAGAGATGAGGCAGGGCTGTGGTCATGTAGAGCTGTGGTCCGTGCAGTGACTAGGCAGGGCTGTGGTCCTATAGAGCTGTGGTCCGTGCAGTGACTAGGCAGGGCTGTGGTCATGTAGAGCTGTGGTCCGTGCAGTGACTAGGCAGGGCTGTGGTCATGTAGAGCTGTGGTCCGTGCAGTGACCAGGCAGGGCTGTGGTCATGTAGAGCTGTGGTCCGTGCAGTGACCAGGCAGGGCTGTGGTCATGTAGAGCTGTGGTCCATGCAGAGATGAGGCAGGGCTGTGGTCCTATAGAGCTGTGGTCCGTGCAGTGACTAGGCAGGGCTGTGGTCCTATAGAGCTGTGGTCCGTGCAGTGACTAGGCAGGGCTTTGGTCCTATAGAGCTGTGGTCCGTGCAGTGACTAGGCAGGGCTTTGGTCCTATAGAGCTGTGGTCCATGCAGAGATGAGGCAGGGCTGTGGTCATGTAGAGCTGTGGTCCATGCAGTGACCAGGCAGGGCTGTGGTCATGTAGAGCTGTAGTCCGTGCAGTGACTAGGCAGGGCTGTGGTCATGTAGAGCTGTGGTCCATGCAGAGATGAGGCAGGGCTGTGGTCATGTAGAGCTGTAGTCCGTGCAGTGACTAGGCAGGGCTGTGGTCATGTAGAGCTGTGGTCCATGCAGAGATGAGGCAGGGCTGTGGTCATGTAGAGCTGTGGTCCATGCAGTGACCAGGCAGGGCTGTGGTCATGTAGAGCTGTGGTCCATGCAGTGACCAGGCAGGGCTGTGGTCATGTAGAGCTGTGGTCCATGCAGTGACCAGGCAGGGCTGTGGTCATGTAGAGCTGTAGTCCGTGCAGTGACTAGGCAGGGCTGTGGTCATGTAGAGCTGTGGTCCATGCAGAGATGAGGCAGGGCTGTGGTCATGTAGAGCTGCTTTGGGGCTGTTCCTCTGCAAAGCGACCCGGACGACCGATCTGGGTACATGAAAGAATGAATGGGGCCATGTATCGTGAGATATAGAGTGCAAACCTCCTTCCATCAGCAAGGGCATTGAGTATGAAACGTGGCCGGGTCTTTCAGCATGACAATGATCCAAAGCACACCGCCAGGGCAACGAAGGAGCCGCCTCATAAGGAGCATTTTAAGGTCCTGGAGTGGCCTAGCCAGTCTCCAGATCTCTACCCTATAGAAAAGCTCCATGTTGTCCAGTGACAGATCGAAAACCTCCCTACCCTAGAGGAGATCTGCACGGAGGAATGGGCCGACATACCCGTGACAGCGTGTGCCAACCTTGTGAGGACTTACAGAAAACGTCCGACCTCTGTCATTGCCAACAAAGGAGATTCTCTAGATTTGTTTTCTCATTTCGTCTCTCCTAGTTGAGGTCACTTACAGGCCGACCTCATCTTTGTACGTGGCAGAACTTGCACAATTGGTCGCTGACTACTTTTTCTCCCGACTGTATGTCGTAAGCCGACATGTCCAATCCTTTTATGTCTGAGCACCTTCATCTAGTTTTTGTCTTGGGTAAATGTGGTTGAAGTCTAATTGCATTGTAGGAGAATATTCGGGATTTCCACCCCACCCCCTCCCGTGTCGCCCTCTTCCTATGTGCGGCCTCCACATCGCGCCGCGCTGCAGACATTAACTAATGATGTACATGGAGCCGGGCAAGGGACACATTCATCTCCTGGCTCAGGTGACTCTTGCAGACGGCGAGGACTTGTGCTTAATACCAGATCAATTCTGGAAGGGGGCGGGGGTGGGAGGGGGGATGTCAGATCGCGGCTACAAGTGTAATCTATTGAACTGTGACTCGGTGCGATGGTTGTGGTTTGTACAAGTGATGTCACTGCCCGGGTAATGGCCATACGTGATGGTGATAAGAGGCAGCGGTGTACGGTATATACCTGCTGAGCTGATGTCTGTATTACATATAGGGTCCCTAGGGTACACTGATAGGTAAGTAGGGGGTGACCCCTGCAGAAACCAAAGGGTCATGACCATGGGGTCAGTTGGCCACCATACTAGGTGTGTGTAGATTGTAATGCAAGCCTGGGCTGTACCGGAACACCTGCTGTACACCGGTTGCTGCAGAACATCTTGGGGATGAAACATTGTATCAATCACAAAGCTTTGCATTCTCTCTAAAGATGTTCTGCAGCAACTAATATGTGTGTTATATAATGAACATCTTATTTGAAGTTACCTGTCCTGATGTGCAGCAGTCGGGGTCTATAGTTCCTTCTCTGTGACCCCCGCCCAGTCTGAGCAGTGAGCCCCTGCACCGCTCCTTAAGATGCTCATTTGTTTCCACGTCGTGGCTACAATCATGGATCATTTAGCTACATGTTCCCTATAAACTGCAACAAGCTGCCAGCGCATTACAGCGAGCGCCAGGAGACGAGGGGGAGAGCGACCCCAACCCAGAGAAGGTGCAGCCTCATTATACATGCGGTGTGATTCCTCCCCGGTGCGGCTGCTGGACGGAGGACATGAATAATTTACTGTAAAGTGTCTGCGGTATTAATCATTATCACCGCCACTAATGTGATAGATCACGTCAGTATCACTCAGTGTCAGCACCGCCACATGGCCGAAGGAGTCTGTATACAGGTCTGTCAGGAAAACAGACAAAGGAGCAGTATTATAGTAGTTATATTCTTGTACATAGGAGTAGTATTATAGTAGTTATAGTCTTGTACATAGGAGTAGTATTATAGTAGTTATATTCTTGTACATAGGAGGTAGTATTATAGTAGTTATATTCTTGTAAATAGGAGCAGTATTATAGTAGTTATATTCTTGTACATAGGAGTAGTATTATAGTAGTTATAGTCTTGTACATAGGAGTAGTATTATAGTAGTTATATTCTTGTAAATAGGAGCAGTATTATAGTAGTTATATTCTTGTACATAGGAGTAGTATTATAGTAGTTATATTCTTGTACATAGGAGTAGTATTATAGTAGTTATATTCTTGTACATAGGAGCAGTATTATAGTAGTTATATTCTTGTACATAGGAGTAGTATTATAGTAGTTATATTCTTGTACATAGCAGTAGTATTATAGTAGTTATAGTCTTGTACATAGGAGTAGTATTATAGTAGTTATATTCTTGTACATAGGAGTAGTATTATAGTAGTTATAGTCTTGTACATAGGAGCAGTATTATAGTAGTTATATTCTTGTACATAGGAGTAGTATTATAGTAGTTATATTCTTGTACATAGGAGGTAGTATAATAGTAGTTATATTCTTGTACATAGAAGCAGTATTATAGTAGTTATATTCTTGTACATAGGAGTAGTATTATAGTAGTTATATTCTTGTACATAGGAAGTAGTATTAAAGTAGTTATATTCTTGTACATAGGAGTAGTATTATACTAGTTATATTCTTGGACATAGGAGCAGTATTATAGTAGTTATATTCTTGTATATAGGAGCAGTATTATAGCAGTCATATTCTTGTACATAGGAGGTAGTATTATAGTAGTTATATTCTTGTACATAGGAGGTAGTATTATAGTAGTTATATTCTTGTACATAGGAGCAGTATTATAGTAGTTATATTCTTGTACATAGGAGTAGTATTATATTAGTTATATTCTTGTACATAGGAGCAGTATTATAGTAGTTATATTCTTGTACATAGCAGTAGTATTATAGTAGTTATATTCTTGTACATAGGAGTAGTATTATAATAGTTATATTCTTGTACATAGCAGTAGTATTATAGTAGTTATATTCTTGTACATAGGAGTAGTATTATAGTAGTTATATTCTTGTACATAGCAGTAGTATTATAGTAGTTATATTCTTGTACATAGGAGTAGTATTATAATAGTTATATTCTTGTACATAGGAGTAGTATTATAGTAGTTATATTCTTGTACATAGGAGTAGTATTATAGTAGTTATATTCTAGTACATAGGAGCAGTATTATAGTAGTTATAGTCTTGTACATAGGAGCAGTATTATAGTAGTTATATTCTTGTACATAGTAGTATTGTAGTAGTTATAGTCTTGTACATAGGAACAGTATTATAGTAGTTATATTCTAGTACATAGGAGCAGTATTATAGTAGTTATATTCTTGTACATAGGAGCAGTATTATAGTAGTTATATTCTTGTACATAGGAGTAGTATTATAGTAGTTATATTCTTGTACATAGGAGTAGTATTATAGTAGTTATATTCTTGTACATAGGGGGCAGTATTATAGTAGTTATATTCTTGTACATAGGAGGTAGTATTATAGTAGTTATATTCTTGTACATAGGAGCAGTATTATAGTAGTTATATTCTTGTACGTAGGAGTAGTATTATCGTAGTTATATTCCTGTACATAGGAGCAGTATTATAGTAGTTATATTCTTGTACATAGCAGTAGTATTATAGTAGTTATATTCTTGTACATAGGAGCAGTATTATAGTAGTTATATTCTTGTACATAGGAGGTAGTATTATAGTAGTTATATTCTTGTACATAGGAGGTAGTATTATAGTAGTTATATTCTTGTACATAGGAGCAGTATTATAGTAGTTATATTCTTGTACATAGGAGCAGTATTATAGTAGTTATATTCTTGTACATAGGAGCAGTATTATAGTAGTTATATTCTTGTACATAGGAGTAGTATTATAGTAGTTATATTCTTGTACATAGGAGTAGTATTATAGTAGTTATATTCTTGTACATAGGGGGCAGTATTATATTGTTCTGATGGCCTTGTTAGGAATTACTTGCCTGGGTATAACCTCTATAATGGGAACCATGAATGATGAGATGAGATTACAATAAATATGCTGGACTTTTTCATGCAAAGACTATTTTTCTTTTCAAATGTGATTAGTAAGTTATTATTATTATTATCAGAATTGTGTGTTGTGAAAAGAAAACGAGGCCGCCCTAAAGGTTCCACCAAGAAATCCATAGCGGAGGAGGAGCCTGCAGAGAGTAATGGCGGCATGTGTAAGGAGGACGCAGAGGAGGGTCGCCTGTCCCCGGAGCCCATACCGGACAGCCTGGAATGCCGAAAATGCAGCCGAACCTTTTCCAACATCAGACAGCTGAAGAAACACATCTGCATCATTGTATTAAATGACGATGAAGATGTCACACAAGGTAAGCAAGGAAAACAGTGATGTCTTATCTGCACTCCAGTCACATCCAGAGCTGTCCTCAAAATTTTACTTGCTGGAGATGAATCTAAAATGGCTGTTGTAGAATTCCGCTCGTGTTTTTGGCGCCCTGCTCCATTGTCTGCCTCCTCCTACGTACGAGTTTATAATCCTTTCCTATTCTCTTTTCAGCCAATGACTTTGAGGGGAAGTTTATTCTGCCAGATAACGAAAAGGAGAAGGAAAAACAGCCAAAGAGATCGCGCTTGCAGAAAACTGAGAAGACGCCGCAAGCGAAAGATCCGGAAAAATCCCAAGGGGTGAATCCAATTGTCAGCGTTCTTCTGACGGCTCATGAGGCTATTCCAGGTATCGGGGGATGTCCCACCATTCACCATCACAGGCTGCGGCATGTTTACATAAAACATCAGTGTTGTGCTGCCCCTCAGTTATTCTTCCTGGAAATGTAAAATTAAACTGACAAGTGGGAGTGGCTTTCTTCCTGATCCGTATGGAGTGTCTTCTTACAGTCATAACCCGTTGGACACGGACACGTTCCATTGACCACAGGGGTCATAATTCCCAGCTGATTCTGTTTCCAGGAAGAATAATAGAGGAACACGTTCTTTAACACAACCACTGAACGCTCGATTGGTATTTTCGCAAATCCCAAATCTTTGGTCGGAATTGTGCAAGAATTTCCATCTTGGGACGTATCGTCTCATGTTTATGGGTGGATGTTCTGTCTATAGGACCACAGCAGATCCCGAGAAAAAAGGGACTGATGTCACATGGTGGCGCTGTAGTTAATTCTCGGTATTCTCTCTCGCAGGAGCAACAAAAATAGTTCCCATAGAAGCTGCAGCGCCGGCGGTGGAACCAGAAGTGAACGTGCAGGCGGCTGATCCGGAGCAGGGTCTGAGGAGAGGATACCAGGAGTACGCCATCCCGCAAGTCCCTCAGGAACAGGCCGCTCATTCCAGCAGGTAGCGGGGGAGGGGATTTTTGTTTTCTTGGTCAATTTATCCTCTTTTTGTGTCTTAAAGAGGACCTTTCACCATATCCGGGCACATGCAGTGTTATATACTGCCGGAAAGCTGACAGTGCGCTGAATTCAGCGCACTGTCGGCTTTCCCGATCTGTGCCCGGTGTGAAGAGCTTACGGTGCCGGTACCGTAGCTCTTCTATGGTCAGAAGGGCGTTTCTGACCATTAGCCAGAGACGTCCTTCTGCCTCGCGGCGCCAATCACGCTGTACTGTGGAGCGGGGAGGAACGCCCCCTCCCTCTGCTCACACAGCTTGTCCGTAGACTAGCATTATCAGGAGGGGAGGGAGCGTTCCTCCCTGCTCCACAGCACAGCGTGATTGGCGCCGCGAGGCAGAAGGACGTCTCTGGCTAATGGTCAGAAACGCCCTTCTGACCATAGAAGAGCTACGGTACCGGCACCGTAAGCTCTTCACACCGGGCACAGATCGGGAAAGCCGACAGTGCGCTGAATTCAGCGCACTGTCAGCTTTCCGGCAGTATATAACACTGCATGTGCCCAAAAGTGGTGAAAGGTCCTTTTTAAGAAATGTCAACAGCACAATGTCTGGTCATAGGTGTCACCAGGGACACAAAGGGGCGCAAGACAGGCGCAGTAATACATGTAATGTATGTACATAGTGACTACAGCAGCAGAATAGTGAGCGCAGCTCTGGAGTATAATACAGGATAAGTAATGTAATGTATGTACACAGTGACTATACCAGCAGAATAGTGAGCGCAGCTCTGGAGTATAATACAGGATAAGTAATGTAATGTATGTACACAGTGACTGCACCAGCAGAATAGTGAGTGCAGCTCTGGAGTATAATACAGGATAAATAATGTAATGTATGTACACAGTGACTGTACCAGCAGAATAGTGAGCGCAGCTCTGGAGTATAATACAGGATAAGTAATGTAATGTATGTACACAGTGACTATACCAGCAGAATAGTGAGCGCAGCTCTGGAGTATAATACAGGATAAGTAATGTAATGTATGTACACAGTGACTGTACCAGCAGAATAGTGAGCGCAGCTCTGGAATATAATACAGGATAAGTAATGTACAATATGTACACAGTGACTGCACCAGCAGAATAGTGAGCGCAGCTCTGCAGTATAATACAGCATAAGTAATGTAACGTATGTACACAGTGACTGTACCAGCAGAATAGTGAGCACAGCTCTGGAGTGTAATACAGGATAAGTAATGTAATATATGTACACAGTGACTGCACCAGCAGAATAGTGAGCGCAGCTCTGGAGTATAATACAGGATAAGTAATGTAATGTATGTACACAGTGACTGCACCAGCAGAATAGTGAGCGCAGCTCTGGAGTATAATACAGGATAAGTAATGTAATGTATGTACACAGTGACTATACCAGCAGAATAGTGAGCGCAGCTCTGGAGTATAATACAGGATAAGTAATGTAATGTATGTACACAGTGACTACAGCAGCAGAATAGTGAGCGCAGCTCTGGAGTATAATACAGGATAAGTAATGTAATGTATGTACACAGTGACTATACCAGCAGAATAGTGAGCGCAGCTCTGGAATATAATACAGGATAAGTAATGTAATGTATGTACACAGTGACTATACCAGCAGAATAGTGAGCGCAGCTCTGGAGTATAATACAGGATAAGTAATGTAATGTATGTACACAGTGACTGTACCAGCAGAATAGTGAGCGCAGCTCTGGAATATAATACAGGATAAGTAATGTACAATATGTACACAGTGACTGCACCAGCAGAATAGTGAGCGCAGGTCTGGAGTATAATACAGGATAAGTAATGTAATGTATGTACACAGTGACTGTACCAGCAGAATAGTGAGCGCAGCTCTGGAGTATAATACAGGATAAGTAATGTAATGTATGTACACAGTGACTATACCAGCAGAATAGTGAGCGCAGCTCTGGAGTTTAATACAGGATAAGTAATGTAATGTATGTACACAGTGACTACAGCAGCAGAATAGTGAGCGCAGCTCTGGAGTATAATACAGGATAAGTAATGTAATGTATGTACACAGTGACTATACCAGCAGAATAGTGAGCGCAGCTCTGGAATATAATACAGGATAAGTAATGTAATGTATGTACACAGTGACTACAGCAGCAGAATAGTGAGCGCAGCTCTGGAGTATAATACAGGATAAGTAATGTAATGTATGTACACAGTGACTGTACCAGCAGAATAGTGAGCGCAGCTCTGGAGTATAATACAGGATAAGTAATGTAATGTATGTACACAGTGACTATACCAGCAGAATAGTGAGCGCAGCTCTGGAGTATAATACAGGATAAGTAATGTAATGTATGTACACAGTGACTGTACCAGCAGAATTGTGAGCGCAGCTCTGGAATATAATACAGGATAAGTAATGTACAATATGTACACAGTGACTGCACCAGCAGAATAGTGAGCGCTGGTCTGGAGTATAATACAGGATAAGTAATGTAATGTATGTACACAGTGACTGCACCAGCAGAATAGTGAGCGCAGCTCTGGAGTATAATACAGGATAAGTAATGTAATGTATGTACACAGTGACTGCACCAGCAGAATAGTGAGCGCAGCTCTGGAGTTTAATACAGGATAAGTAATGTAATGTATGTACACAGTGACTACAGCAGCAGAATAGTGAGCGCAGCTCTGGAGTATAATACAGGATAAGTAATGTAATGTATGTACACAGTGACTATACCAGCAGAATAGTGAGCGCAGCTCTGGAATATAATACAGGATAAGTAATGTAATGTATGTACACAGTGACTACAGCAGCAGAATAGTGAGCGCAGCTCTGGAGTATAATACAGGATAAGTAATGTAATGTATGTACACAGTGACTGTACCAGCAGAATAGTGAGCGCAGCTCTGGAGTATAATACAGGATAAGTAATGTAATGTATGTACACAGTGACTATACCAGCAGAATAGTGAGCGCAGCTCTGGAGTATAATACAGGATAAGTAATGTAATGTATGTACACAGTGACTGTACCATCAGAATAGTGAGCGCAGCTCTGGAATATAATACAGGATAAGTAATGTACAATATGTACACAGTGACTGCACCAGCAGAATAGTGAGCGCTGGTCTGGAGTATAATACAGGATAAGTAATGTAATGTATGTACACAGTGACCGTACCAGCAGAATAGTGAGCGCAGCTCTGGAGTATAATACAGGATAAGTAATGTATGTACACAGTGACTGCACCAGCAGAATAGTGAGCGCAGCTCTGGAGTATAATACAGGATAAGTAATGTAATGTATGTACACAGTGACTGCACCAGTAGAATAGTGAGCGCAGCTCTGGAGTATAATACAGGATAAGTAATGTAATGTATGTACACAGTGACTGTACCAGCAGAATAGTGAGCGCAGCTCTGGAGTATAATACAGGATAAGTAATGTAATGTATGTACACAGTGACTATACCAGCAGAATAGTGAGCGCAGCTCTGGAGTATAATACAGGATAAGTAATGTAATGTATGTACACAGTGACTATACCAGCAGAATAGTGAGCGCAGCTCTGGAGTATAATACAGGATAAGTAATGTAATGTATGTACACAGTGACTGTACCAGCAGAATAGTGAGCGCAGCTCTGGAATATAATACAGGATAAGTAATGTACAATATGTACACAGTGACTGCACCATGAGAATAGTGAGCGCAGCTCTGGAGTATAATACAGGATAAGTAATGTAATGTATGTACACAGTGACTGCACCAGCAGAATAGTGAGCGCAGCTCTGGAGTATAATACAGGATAAGTAATGTAATGTATGTACACAGTGACTGTACCAGCAGAATAGTGAGCGCAGCTCTGGAATATAATACAGGATAAGTAATGTACAATATGTACACAGTGACTGCACCATGAGAATAGTGAGCGCAGCTCTGGAGTATAATACAGGATAAGTAATGTAATGTATGTACACAGTGACTGCACCAGCAGAATAGTGAGCGCAGCTCTGGAGTATAATACAGGATAAGTAATGTAATGTATGTACACAGTGACTGTACCAGCAGAATAGTGAGCGCAGCTCTGGAGTATAATACAGGATGTAACTGGTTGTATAATATAAGGTTTACCTTGGGCGTATATTTATCTGTTTGTTGTCACTCGAGGATCTTGAAGTAGTTGTCGCCGGTCGGTTTGTCAGGTGCTGGATTGATGTGATGGTATCATTGACGAGCAGCTGGAATTTTCGCACTAGATTTTAGAAGCTGCTCTCCGCTGGGGTTTACATTCAGCTGCTTTAATTTCACTTAGCTGTAGATGAAAGCCCCGTACATGGTTCTAACAATCTCTCACATTCCCTCGGCGCCGACAAGTTTTAGATTTACAATTAGGAAGTTCAGCAATTGCCAGTGAGGAAGATTAATGGAGAAGGCAGAAGTCCGGATAAACATTATTTCCCAAATTACCGGAGGGCTCACTTGTAGGTTCCTGTTAGTGCCCCGACATCACCAGGTACTGGCTGTCGCTTAATGGGCCGGTGCCGATCTCATCTGCCTGTAACCAGTCTTGTAGTTTGAGTTTATATAGTTTCTTTATACTGAAATATAAGACAGTATTCACACACTGTTTAGGACATCTAGTAAATGTATAGGTATGTATTAGGGTTGGGAATAATCTATATTATACATATAGATATGTGTGTGTGTAATATTAACACTTTTATGATCTTTTCACCTTTGACAGGCGGCTACATTACTTTGGCTCCATCTGCAGCCACAGCTATCCTGTGTGTCCTATACCTGAAGCCTGGAAATACATGTCCCATATTGTGTTGGCACTATTTCCCCTTCCTATTGCTTGGAGGAACATACAGCAGAGATGTATGTGTGTGTACTGTAGGCAGTAGTAAGTCATTCAAATACAATGTGCAAAGATGGCCATGTATTTCCATACTGAAGTTATAGGACACACAGGATAGTTGTGACTCGGATACACCCAGCATACTGTAGCTGGCTTTTACAGGGGAAGTGTTTAATATTTGAGGCCTCCTCTAGAAGAGGGGAGCAGTGCTGAACATTTTTTCATCCGGCCTCTAGACATCCTATCCTACTAATCCTATCCTACTAATATCCTACTAATATTATAAATGTGAAAGTTTGCGGATTTGGATGTTTGTTCCTCAATCACGCAAAAATGGCTGAATGGATTTGCATGAAATTTGCCAAATACATAGATAGGAACCCCGATTAAAACATAGGCTACTTTTTATCCCAGTAAATGACATCCCTACACGACCGCAGTGAAGGAATGTAGGCTCACACAACACTAAAGGACCTGTGATGACATCATCATAGGTCCTTGAGCCCTTCTAGGATAGGATCATGCTAGGCAGTGGGCAGAGCTACACGCTATTTTGTGGGCGGAGCTACATAGGATGAAGCTGGACAGTGTGAAAGCTGAAGAAAATGGAGTCTCATGGAAGATCAGGAGACTACAGAACATGCAGGCTGTGTGTGGGCAAGAGGAGTATATCGGGTGTAGAGTTTCAGTGACTACGACGGGGAATGTGTTGTTCTGCCTCTGATGGGGGAAGCGGGAGAACTGTGGCACATTTCAGCAACATCCGTTCAGCCCTTTGTAACACAGAAGCTGCTCACACAGTCACATAACAAAACCCCTGTAATCACAATTGCCCGATGTAGCAGAGCTTAAGCAGTGCTGCAGCACACCTCTATAGGCTCTACATATGCAAACGTGCATACAGCTGGGTATCCTACGCATATGCAGAGATGTAGCAGAGCCAGGACGCGGGAGCAGGCTGATCAAACTTTGGCACATTTCAGCAACATCCATTCAGCCCTTTGTAACACAGAAGCTGCTCACACACTGACATAAGAACACCCCTATAATCCAAATGGCCAGATGTAGCAGAGCTTAAGCCACGCTGAGTATGCTCTCCATATGCAGAGATGTACATACAACTGCGATGTAGTAGGAGCTGAGACGCGGCAGCAGGTGGATCATCCACAACAGCAATTGGCTAAATATAAGTGGCTCAGCGCCAACACCAACCCGCAGACGAAGTATTTTTTATAATTTGTTATATTTTATTATTTATTTATTTTATTTTTATTTTAGAATCGGTCCAAACCAGCTTAAAATTTTCACCTGTGAATATTGCAATAAAGTTTTCAAATTCAAGCACTCCCTACAAGCTCACCTGCGAATCCACACCAATGAGAAACCCTACAAGTGCCCCCTCTGTAACTACGCCAGTGCCATTAAAGCCAACCTCAGCGTCCACATGCGAAAACACACCGGAGAGAAGTTCAGTTGCGACCACTGCTCGTTCAGCTGTCTCAGCAAAGGCCACCTCAAGGTCCACGTGGAGCGGGTCCACAAAAAGATCAAACAGCACTGCCGCTTCTGCAAGAAAAAATACTCCGATGTCAAGAACCTCATCAAACACATCAAAGAAACGCACGACTTGCTGGACAAGAAGGTGAAGGACAACTTCGACGAGCTAAGGTTACTGACCCGAGAGGGCAAGAGACAGCTCTTGTACGACTGCCACATCTGTGAGCGCAAATTCAAAAATGAGCTGGAAAGAGACAGACACATGCTGGTTCACGGAGACGAGAGACCGTTTGCTTGCGAGCTCTGCGACCACGGAGCCACCAAGTATCAGTCTCTTGAGCTTCACATTCGGAAACACCCCTTTGTCTACGTGTGCTCAAAATGTTTCAAAAAGTTTGTCAGCACGGTGAGGTTAAAAGCGCACATCAAAGAATTTCACCCCGATCTCCAGGAGGACGCCATCTTTAGTAATTCGATTAATCAAAGTTTTTGCCTCCTGGAGCCCGGGAGTGACATTCAGCAAGAGGCTCTGGTGGACGTCGATGGTGAAGCCCAACTAGACTATACCGCACCTTCTTCCATCCCAGTACTCCCAACCTCCATGCAGGAGAACACTATTGAACAGTCTCAGAACTTGAAGGCCCAAAGTGATGGGTTACTCCCCGGCCACCCATCACATTTGCTCGTCTCCGAGCAAGCGGGTCATTTATTAGACTGCAGTGCTCCGAAGCTAGCCGACTCCCCTGACATGTCTTCAGAAGTGTCGAGTGAAGATCTTCTACGGGGTTTGACGGAGAAGGAGAACAACCATTTATATGCTAATCTCGGAAACCTACAAGTGGAACTAGATGTCTCCGGGGCCGTCAGTCATAGTCCCGGGGTGTTAGAACCGTTGACTGACCAGCTATCCTTTGGACATCTTGAAAGTCAAAACCAAGAAGGTCCAAAGGAGTCCACCGTAGACATGAACTCTATTCCCCCACCTGCAAACTCTGTGCCAGCAAACTCGGGAGAGGCGGCCGCCTTTATGGCCATCTTAAACGGACTGCACAAGAGACAGCTGACTGTGGCCTTGTTTCAGAAGATCAGGAAGATATATGGGGAGCTTGAATGTGAATACTGCGGTAAGGATGGAGGGCTTTTAGGTTTTCAGCAAGTTGTCAGTCCTCCAGAATAAAAAATAAATAAATAAAGATAGCTAGTAGCCATTGGCTCCTAAATTGAAAGACAAATTAGGAGCCAAATCTGTATAATGCTGCTCGGGGGTCTACCCTCACAGTATAATGCTACCTCACAGTATAATGCTCCATAGTGGTCTCCATCCCGCACAGTCTAATGCTCCCTACTGGTCACCCTCCCACATAGTATAATGCTCCCCACTGACCACCCTCCCACATAGTATAATGCTCCCCACTGTCCACCCTCTTACACAGGATAATGCTCGCTAGTGGTCAAGACACAGTATAATGTTCCCCAGTTGCTCCCTCCCCCACAGTATGATGCTCACCAATGCCCCTTGCACGCAGTATGATGCCCCCCAATGACCCACCATCTTACAGTATAATGCTCACCAGTGGCCTCCAGAGAGTAGTATTTGGCCAGCCTGTTGGCTTCCTGTTCCATCATTCTATTTAACTCCTCTCTGGGTTTCAGGACGCATATACAATGGGCCTTGGCACATGCCAATGCTAATGCTCCCCACTGGCCACCCTCCCACACATTATAATGCTCCCCACTGGCCACCCGCCCACATAGTATAATGCTCCCCACTGGCCACCCTCCCACACATTATAATGCTCCCCACTGGCCACCCTCCCACATAGTATAATGCTCCCCACTGGCCACCCTCCCACACATTATAATGCTCCCCACTGGCCACCCTCCCACATAGTATAATGCTCCCCACTGGCCACCCTCCCACACATTATAATGCTCCCCACTGGTCACCCTCCCACATAGTACAATGCTCCCCACTGGCCACCCTCCCACATAGTACAATGCTCCCCACTGGCCACCCTCCCACATAGTATAATGCTCCCCACTGGCCACCCTCCCACATAGTATAATGCTCCCCACTGTCCACCCTCCCACATAGTACAATGCTCCCCACTGGCCACCCTCCCACATAGTATAATGCTCCCCACTGGCCACCCTCCCACATAGTATAATGCTCCCCACTGGCCACCCTCCCACATAGTATAATGCTCCCCACTGGCCACCCTCCCACATAGTATAATGCTCCCCACTGGCCACCCTCCCACATAGTATAATGCTCCCCACTGGCCACCCTCCCACATAGTATAATGCTCCCCACTGGCCACCCTCCCACATAGTATAATGCTCCCCACTGGCCACCCTCCCACATAGTATAATGCTCCCCACTGGCCACCCTCCCACATAGTATAATGCTTCCCACTGGCCACCCTCTTACACAGTATAATGCTCCCCACTGGCCACCCTCCCACATAGTATAATGCTCCCCACTGGCCACCCTCCCACATAGTATAATGCCCCCCCCCGGCCACCCTCTTACACAGTATAATGCTCACTATTTGTCAAGACACAGTATAATGTTCCCCATTTGCTCCCTCCCCCACAGTATGATGCTCGCCAATGCCCCTTGCACACAGTATGATGCCCCCTAGTGACCTACCATCTTACAGTATAATGCTCCCCAGTGGCCTCCAGAGAGTAGCATTTGGCCAGCCTGTTGGCTTCCTGCTCCATCATTCTATTTAACTCCTCTCTGGGTTTCAGGACGCATATACAATGGGCCTTGGCACATGCCGCCATGATCTAGAAGCAGCTGATCCTACCCTATCAGTCTGCCTGTTCTCTTAAGTAGCTGAGTCTACTTGCAAATGGCATCAATACTAAAAGTTCTTGGAGTGATGTTCTCCTTCTGTTTCCTAGGTAAGCTTTTCTGGTATCAGGTCCACTACGACATGCACGTGCGGACTCACACTCGGGAGCACCTGTACTACTGCTCCCAGTGCAGCTACTCCTCCATCACCAAGAACTGCCTAAAGCGTCACGTCATCCAGAAGCACAGCAACATGTCCATGAAGTGTCCGGCCCCGGGCTGCAGCTACTCCAGTCCTGACAAGTACAAGCTACAAGCCCATCTGAAAGTCCATGCTGAGCTGGTAAGTACCGTGCACCTATACATTAGACCCTATGGATGGTGGACTGAGGAGGAGCTGAGCTCTCTAGCACCTGTATATGTGGGATCTGTAATACATGATGCCTGGAGAGACCTTCCCTGTCATTATAACCGCACCCTGATTGACCAACAATTTATCCATCTGGATGGCGGTAAGTTATTTTTGTAAGAAGCCTTACTAGGTTGCTTGCTAGTGCAATGCTGACAGCTCAGTTCCATTGAAGTGAATGGGGCTGAGCTGCAATACCAAGCACAGTCACCATAGCAGACACCTCTTAAACCAAGGGGGTCTCTGGGGTCCTGGATATCGGACTCTTACAGTTTACATATTGATGACCTGTCCTAGGGCCATGCGATTATGGCCTAAATGAAAATTGCAATTAATCGGGCTATGTATATCCCGGAACACCCCTTTAAGGGCTGACGTAGGCGTCTGTAACTTTTCGTTGTGGCAGCGAGTGACGTTCCTCTTTACCTTTGTTGTTTCCACGTTCTTGCTCGTTAGGAATCCACAGCCCCGTACACATTATGCCGCCAATGTCACCTTAACCTTAGACGTGCGTAAAAAGTCTTTCCAAAGGAATTCCTTTTTAGTGGTTTTCCTTGCAAGTCGGTTGAGGCTGAGAAAGACGCTCGGCGCTCGATGAATGACAATGTCTTATTTCCATAACTACAGCAGGAAGAAAACCTTCCTATAGCTGATCAGAGACGCCGGACCCGTGTGTGTGATATCCCGAGCAGCCCGTATTATTAGCGCCGGAATCCGCGGTTATATCAGGAGGCTCGTTCATTAGTCGCCAAGACGGCACGGGCTACTTCATCTCCAGGAAAGTGTTGGCTGGGCCTGGAGGACTCTGCTGCGGCTCCTGTAGTGTCTATGCTCAGCACGGATAGCGTCTGCATTTATTATAGCGCGCCCGACCCTATTATAATAGCAGATGATGGATATATCGCTCTGCAGACGCCTGACACAGCCAACAATCTTTATATACAGCTAGCTTTTATAGTTTTCTTCCTCCGCCATTCCCTTTCTATTAGTCAGTGATAAAATAAATTATAGGTTTTAAGAAAAGATATATATTAATATATAAACCTCCGGTCCACCGACGTATTTAGGCCGCTTCAATTACAAGTGGGTGCCCAGTATTCGTATATAGTGAATTTCAGCAATTTATTTATCACATACATAGGCTTCTATATGTGCATGGACTTACTGTATAATGTCTTCTAAAGACAAGAAGGCAACACTATCTGTCCCTACATCATTTACTCAGGAAGGCAGTACTATCTGTCCCTACATCATTCACACAGGAAGACAGTACTATCTCTTCCTACATCTTTTACACAGGATGGCAGTACTATCTGTTCCTACATAATTTACAGAGGAAGGCAGTACTATCTGTTCATACATTATTTACACAGGATGGCAGTACTATCTGTTCCTACATCATTTACACAGGATGGCAGTACTATCTGTCCCTATATCATTTACACAGGAAGGCAGTACTATCTGTTCTTACATTATTTACACAGGAAGGCAGTACTATCTGTTCCTACATCATTTACACAGGATGGCAGTACTATTTGTCCCTATATCATTTACACAGGAAGGCAGTACTATCTGTTGCTACACTTATTTACACAGGAAGGCAGTACTATCTGTTCCTATATCATTTACACAAGAAGGCAGTACTATCTGTCCCTACATCATTTACACAGGAAGGCAGTATTATCTGTTCCTACATTATTTAAAGGGATAGACATAAAGGCAGTACTATCTGTGCCTGCTTCATATGAAATTAGAGACAGATAGACAATATTACTTGTTCCCACATAAGTTTAAGAGAAACTAGGGATGTACTACTTTCTGTGCCTGAAACATTCACAGAGAAAGACCGAGAGGCATTACTATCTGTTGCTTATTCGTTACAGGTTATGACAGGAAGGCAGTACTATCTGTGCTTTTAACACTTAAAAGGAGAGGCAAAGAGGCAATACTTAGTACTTATAGGGGGAGAGAAATACACTACTGTCTCTTCCGAAGTCATTTTCAGAGAAAGACATGGAGGCAGTACTATCTGTGCTCGCATCATTTACAGGGACAGACTTGAAGACAGTACTCTCTGTGCCTAGTTCGTGTTCAGGAAGAGACAAATGGACAGTATTATTTGCTTCTAGATAATTTTCAGGGAATGGGGCAGCACTGTCATCAGTACTTACATTTACAGGGAGAGATAAGGTGGCTGTACTAACTTTTCCATCAAATGTAGAGATAGACAGGGACGCAATACTACCGATTTAGAGGGAGAGACAGCGCAGCGCTGCCATTAGTGTTTGCAACAGTTACAGGGAGATTTTGAAGCCCCACTATTTCTATAACGTTGCAGGAACAGATAGTACCGTACTTACTACAATGTTTATCAAGTCAGTACTACCCCATTTGGGTCTCTATCCCTCCCCGTAAATGATATAGGCACTAATAGTATCATCTCCCTGTCTCTGCGTCTAAATAGTGCAGGCACAGATAGTACTACCTTCCAGTTTCTGAATTATGCAGGCAAAAGTAGCTGTATGCTGTTCCTTTCCCCGTAAACTGTGAGTGAGACAACTGTGAGCCGCCTCCTCCTCCTGCCCCTCCCCTCTCCATAGACTTTTTTTTTTTGATCGATTCTATACTGTGTGTGTATAGATTGGGAGGAGGAGAGCAGCTTGAAAAGGAGACAAGGAAACCGATTCCTTTATTACGATACGTTACAAACTTTCTTTTATTCACCTGTACTATTCATGTAGGGAAAGTGTGTACGTTGTTTTTTTTTTTGTTTTTTTTTTTGGGGGGGGGAGTTTATTATTATTATTATTATTATTATTATTATTATTATTATTATTATTATTATTATTATTATTATTATATATTTTATTATTTAAAAAATTTTTATTTTATTTTATTATAAAGCGCTTTTCAGCTCCCGCTTTGGTTTTATTTCGGCACCATCAGCTCTTTCACAGCGGTCACATCTCGCAGTCGTATCTATTATGCGTCCGTAGCTATTTCCGCGATGTTGGGAATCAATAGGTGTGACTGCGAGAGTCGATGTCAGGCTTTTAATTAAGCCCCATGCACGCGATGCAGACCTAGCCGGAGAGAGAAGACAGCGGGGGATTCTGTAGGCGGACGCCACCGGACACGGGTAGAACTGCTCTTTCTAATGAAGACCTTCGCGTGTTTGACAAATTACTCACCCGTCCGACCCATTAATGCTTCAGTCGAGGCCGCGGCGTGCTGCAGGGAACGACCATTGCTACCGTTAATGATGTGCGGCGAGAGACCCAGGTGTATTGTGTATGGGAAGTGCCCCGTACGCTGATGTATATTTATAGGCGCAGATAAAACTTTTAGTGCGTGCAATTATTCAGCCTCCCCACTGTTAGATTGTAGACGAGCTGTACGATGTCGAAATAGGTGCGTAAAATTGGCAACGTGCAGCTCTGTCTCCCTTCCTACATTATTCCTATGGAAAAGATTCTGAATTGGCTTCCATTGTAGACACCACGGGGGTGCGGTAAATAAAATACGGAGGATGTATCGCCAGAGGACACGCTGCGGCCTGAAGCGGTCAAGTAGAAGCTGGTGTGACGATATTTGCATGGATATAAGCTTATCTCTACGAAGCCTTAGGAGTTGGTGCATCGGGGATCTGTCCGGGTGCAGGAGACAGAAATATTGGTTTCTTTGAACTTTTTGAGTTTTCGAATTAGAATTTGGAAATTAGAATTTAGTTTAGAATTATTTTTTTTGCAGACAGGAGGAAAATAAAACCAATAAAACCAACAAGTCGGTTCTTGACCAACTTAATTAAAATCTACAACCTTAGTCGAGTAACTGGAACTTTATGAGAAGACCCGTATCATTGGAACATCATCCATCAGTCAGAAGACTCCATTACAGGTTCTTAAACTCCTTCAGCAGAACTCAACAAGCCCCTTTAGAAGTCATTCCCGTTATTAAAGGGATTTTCTGGGTCTATAAACTTCGTGACCGATCCTTACGATAGGTGGTCCATATCCCATGGCTGGGAAATTGACACCCCTATCAATTGGCTGGTGGAAGAAGCCCTGGCCACTTCCTCTTCTCAACGTTCTTTGGTCACATGGTCATGTGGTCATGTTGCTCAGTCCCATCCCAAATGATGGGTTACTGGGGTATCATCGGTAAGACCCTCAGCAGTCAGTCATTTATCTCCCATCTTGTGTATTGATGACCTATCCTATGGGTTTGAACTGGAAATCCGGTCAACGTAAGGACTGGATTTTCCTTCTTGGATTCAACCATTTTCCAGGACTTTGGGGTGTGTTTACAATGTCCATTTGGAAAGTGGCTGTCGTAAAAAATATCCAATGTGTCCATAGCCTCACAGTCTGCCAATGAAGGCCAAAAAAAGTGACCCCTTTTTGGCCTGTGTCGAGGTGGTGTGTACCAGCAGATATTGGACTAACCCGATATGGAATCAAGTCAAAGGACAGCGCTCACCCAAATGGTTTCAGAGAACCTTCTTTATTGAGATAAAGTATGGCACAACGCGTTTCAGACACAAAGTGGTAATTCTCAAGTGCACAATGACTGGCCTGGATGGCTCTAGGTCCTTAAACTTGGGAACCTATGGGCGATCAGTGTGACCACTGAATGATACATGTGCATAGATGGGTTGTCTCTTCCCTTCCCCCACTCCTCGGGGGAGTTCTAGGTGCATTAATAGAAAATACCTAAGAAGAATATGACATCTGCACCGAGCCTTGGCGGGAAGGGGACATTTAGCAAAACGCGTTTCTAGAAATATCTGTACTGTACTGTCGTAATGGTTGCAACCGCGCCGACGTTAATGTGAATTGTGACTGTGATGGCCCCGTACTATATTGTAATTGCCTCTAAACGCATGAGTAGCGGCGTCTTTTGAAGGTGCAATGTTGTCTATATATTATGTAGCGTAAGGGGCTTAGCATAACGCATGTGGCGGCGCCCGTCGTCTCCAGCGGTGCGTCTCGGCGCTGTCACTATAAATACAGCGCGGCTGCTTGTCTGTAAACTCTTCCTAAGAGCCGCGCCATTATTCTACACTAACACTCCCGGGAGTTGTCAGCTTTATGTGTCTTTAGTACACGATCTCTAATACGCCGCCCTCGCCGCAACGGGGGAAAGACATTGATTTTTGCAGAGGATGAAAAAAAAGAAAAAAACTCCGCTCGGCGGTTTGTTCAGACTGATTAGATTTCCCGGTGAATTACGTCTCGGAAGAAGACTTTAATATGGCCGGTTAGAAAGGAATCTAAAAACTTCGGACTCTCCTACCCCGCTGTGCCGGTCCAAGATGAATCCATACAGAGTGCGTAGCTTGCCGACGTGTTCAGGCCGCCGGGCGCTCGGAAAGCTCTACCACATGCCGGCGTGTATAATTTGTCTGGGACGGAGGAAGTTGTAATTTTTCTTCTATTTTTGAAGATTGCAGAGGGGCAGCGAAGGAAAAAAAAAAGGCTTTCGACTGCTCCTTTCGGAAAGCCTTTGATGTAGCCCGTCTCTCCTGGAAGGATCCGCTCTCCATTGATTGATGTTCTTTGAAGCAGATTCCACAGGCCGTGAAGGTTTCTCGATACTGTGAAGACGCATCGAGGAGGAGGAGGCCGTGCAAATGGGGCTTTCTGCTTTTTTTTGAGGCTGCGACACTAATTTTAGTTTTACGGCAGGAAAACCTTTAACTCGCTCGCGATGTGACGGCTCTGAAGTCCACGTCTGAGGCTCGGAGGGAAGATGTGTTAGAATGGAGAGAGAACGTTACAAAAATTCTTGCAGAAATTTTGTTGCTTTGGAAGGTTCCATTAGGGTCTTCCATACAGGACCTATAGGCTTCAGGTCTTCTGCAGATGAATTTTTGGGTGGAAAAATGGTGCCCATGTCTACCCATAAATGATGTGACCCAACTGGGGCAAGCAAATGCAGATTACTGCTAAGTGCCGGGCCGGTATTTGCCCTGACCAAGCCCTCCCTGCACCTGGATTTGCGATGCTGCGTGTGGACTGGCTGTGGCGCTCTTGTGCTGACTACACCACACCCCTGCTGGCTATGGTTGCATAGAACTTCTTGCCTTAATTTCTATCCATCTACTTGCGTCTGGCCAAGAGTCACCTGTTTAAATCTACTGTAAAACCTCCAATTTTGTGCAAAAATTTGCAGATTTTTGCTGTTGCTTTTTGAAAAGTGGGCATGGTCGGTCCTGGCTTGACAAATTTCAGATCATTTACACCGAGCAACTGATGCATATGGGGGATAACTGTTCGCCCCCTCCACAAACTATCAAATATGTATGGCCTAGACAACCCCCCTAAAAGGGGTATTCTCATAACTCTTGTTCTGCAGCCTGAAGGCTCTGTGCTCTCTTCGCTTCCTGGATTTTTTCGGCACATTGGTGGGCGGGGTTTCACTTGCTCTGCTATCTGCTATGCATTACCACAGTATGAAGCTGATGTGGAAACTGATGCAGCAGAGCTGGATTTGAGTCAGCTTGCATTATATACAGAGGTAACGGACTCCTTATCTCAGCCCTTATCAGCCAAATTCAATTAAACCGGCTGATATGTGGAAAAGCTGAAGATAGACAGCACAGTAATCCCAGAGCTCTCGCCTCCCCCCTCCCCTATCTGAGGAGCTCCGTTGCTTGTCAGCCCCTCCCTCCCCCCTTGAGAGCAGGCAGCTATATCACTTGGGAAATGAGCAGATAATCCCAGTGGCCATAGAAACACAGTGTCAACAATGAAGTGAATAAATTAAGATAGCATCCAAACAAAGCAGTTTTGATAAAGCAATGTATTTATGAAAAGTCTTAAATCCATATAAACTAGCAGTATAGATAGGATCCTTGTGATGGGACAACCCCTTTAAAGGCTCTTTTGTTATAATGATCAGGATCAGTTGAGTTCCCGGAGATGCTTCCCCCCCACAACTAGTCCTAGTAAACTCCCTAAGGCTCAGGCCCAACGTTCCAAAAAACAGCTTTTTTTTGTTGCAGATTTTGCTGTGTTTTTTTTGAGCTAAAGCCAAGAATGACTTTGGGTGAAACAACTACACCGAAATCTGCAAAAAAAAAAAAAAAAAAAAAAAAAAAAGTTCCCTTTCCGTAACCCACGTTGCAGAAAATCTGCAAGCTGAATTTGGTGCTGGTTTAGACATAGATTCCACCAAATAATCTGCTCCAAATACCACGCCAAATCTCGCCTGTCCTTATATTCATTGTTAGGCGTAAATCGAAGCAGGTTACTGGAAAAAAAAATAAGCCTCCTGCTCGATCTTTTGTTTCCTGTGCTCGAGTGAAAGCCAGAAGGACGGAAATGAAAAAAGAACTTGAGGCGGAAGTCCTCCTTAAATTCCTCTTCCAATTCTGCCATTTGAACATACCCTAAGGCTTCTCCAAGACCTGTCGATGATTTTGTAGAATGTCTCCATCCATTATCATGGAGACTTGAATCTTCCTAGAAGATACTGAAGCTCCCGTGGCTGGTTGGGCTTGACCTGGCGAATGGTTTTCTTGTTTCCCTCGGATCCTTTTTGTTTTTCCTCCTCGTATTTCTGAGCACCGTTTTATATTTTTATACATAATCGATCTCCGCCGACTTATTCTCTGCCTCCCGGACAAGCAGAAGTTATTGCAGCAGAAGATCAATGTGCCTGGAAACGCGTCTGGGTCTCGCTTATCTCTGTTTTTGACCAACATAAAATTTGAGAAGTCGGGAACTGCAGGAGTCCATTTTTTTTCTCCCTTTGCGACCGCAGGTTCTGGCCCTTGGCAAAAGGTCGGAGTCGTAAATGAGAACCCAAATTGACTTCCGAGTAGCCACAAGGTGCATTTCACGCCATGGAAGGTTTTTGATTTTTTTTGTTCCACGAGCAAGTTTTTTTGTAAACCATTTTTTTTCCGAATATATTAAGCTCCGTCTTTTGCGGGATCCGTGATTGAATAATTAATATGTTATAATATCAATAAATATTAATGGGGAACTCTTGTCACATTTCATTAGTTAACATGTCTGACGTATCCGAGCAGCCTGTATCCGAGCACATGTGATAGAGTCTCGGTTGCTTTGCCGACTGGTGTCTGGGGATATTATTACTCCTCCTTAAAGGGATTCTACCATTAAAGCAACTTTTTTTTCTAATTACCACGTTGGAATAGCCTTAAGAAAGGCTATTCATCTCCTACCTTTAGATGTGGTCTCCGTCGCGCCATTCCTTAGAAATACCGGTACTTACCGGTATGCTAATGAGGTCTCGGCAGCAATGAGGGTGTCCTTCTTCTTCATCTGCCTCCTCCCCTTGTCTGTCGTCTTCTTTCTTTGTCATGTGTGACGCCTGCGCAGTCGGCACTGACAGCGAGACCCTGTTAGAGCCGACTGCGCATGCTGGCCAGCGGCCATATTTCCAAGGCTGCAATTGCACGCATGCGCAGTACGCTCCTCACATCTTTGCCGAACAGAGTGTACTGCGCATGCTCAGTAAGGTCCGTACAGCCCTCCGACACCTGGATGAGTTCACTCGCGCGTCAGAGGGCTGTACGGACCTTACTGAGCATTCACAGTACACTGTTCGGTGAAGACGTGAGGAGCGTACTGCGCATGTGCGCAATTGCAGCCTTGGAAATATGGCCGCTGGCCGGTATGCGCAGTCGGCTCTAACAGGGTCTTGCTGTCAGAGCCGAGTGCGCAGGCGTCCGACATGACGAAGAAAGAAGATGACAGACAAGGGGAGGAGGCAGATGAAGAAGGACTCCCCCATTGCTGCTGAGACCTCATTAGCATACCGGTAAGTACCGGTATTTTTAAGGAACAGCGCGACGGAGACCACATCTAAAGGTAGGAGATGAATAGCCTTTCTTAAGGCTATTCCGACGTGGTAATTAGAAAAAAAAGTTGCTTTAATGGTAGAATCCCTTTAAGGAGACATCACCTTCTCAGGCGTATGGAGACTTACAAAAGCCTTTTTCACTCCACTGGGGGAATTATGGGAAAAATATGCGAATCTGTTTCCCAAGATGTTAATAGGAAAACAGTGCCTTTGTCTGCTGCCCTCTAGGGGCAGCCCCCTTATACACCATGCTGTGTCATCCACAAAGTACTTTCTACCTATTATTTGGCTTTGTGACCTGTAATTGGCAGCAAATGCCCTAAATAGATTTTTTTTTCGGTCCTTTAGAAAAAAAAACAAAAAACCCTCTTTTATTTTGTCAGCATAAAAGCGGCCGCCTCATCCATCACGTTATTGGGTAATCGATGCTTTGCCTCCGCAGACCCATAAGTCACAATTATTCCGTAATTTTATTGATTGCTCGTTTTAATTTTTTTTTTTTTTTATTCCTCAGGACAAAAAGACGTATTCCTGCCCTTCCTGCGAAAAGTCGTTTTCGGACGATCGGCTCATTAAATCTCACATAAAGGCAAATCATCCGGGTAAGAGGATAAAATCGCAACCCCCTAAGACCTGTCCCTATTAGAGAGGACCTTCCTCCACCTCCTTGACTATTTTTGGTAGGTCCCTGATGCCTCTCTCAACATTTGCCATCGAGGTAGAGTTGCAAACGCAGCAAAAACTTTTTAAAAAAATTCAATTATGGAAAGGCCTAAAATCTGCAGGTCATGGAAATACCGGCTGCGTTTCCTTTAAAGAGGACCTCTCGCCACCTCCACCGACTCTTTGCATCCGTTTAATGGGAACCGCTTCACTGATGACAGCCCAGTTGGAATTTTTTCTCTAGCTCGCACCATTACTGAGCAATCGGTGCAGATAGTTTTGGTGCCCAATAGGTTACCTAGACCAGGGGTGGGCAATTAATTTTCCCATGGGGCCGCATAAGAAATTGAAACTATGCTAGAGGGCCGCGTCACGGCAAATTTAGCTCCACCCACTTCTATGTTGACTCCGCCCATTCCCAATCATCTTTCCATGTGCCCCCACACAGTATAATCCTCCTACAGTCACCCGTACATTATATGTCTCCACATTGTAATGTTCCCTTCCAACTGCCCCACAGTATTAAGTCCCCCTCCTGGTGCCTCAGTATAAACTGGTGGAAACTAGAGGGGACATTAAACAGTGGGGGTAGTTGGAGGAGGGCAATAAATTGACAGCTGGAGCGGGACATGAAACTGGGGGCAACTACAGGGGGACATTAAAATTGGGAAGCAGACATTAAACCGTAGGGGTAGCTGGAGGGTGACATTAAACTGGGGGCAACTAGAGGCAGACAGGTCCCCCTCCAGCCACCTCCATGGTTTAATGTCCCCCCAGTCTGTGCCCTCTTCATCAACCCCCAGTTTCATGTCCCCCCCCCCCCTCCATTTCTCCCTCAGTTTCATATCCCCCTTTATTTTCCCCATTTCATGTCCCCCCCCCTCCATCTCTCCCCCAGTTTCATGTCCCCCCCTCCATCTGCCATCTCTGCCCTAGTATAACATTCCCCTTCCATCTCTGCCTCTAGGTTGCTGAGACACACACATACAGATAGATAGACACATATAGACAAACACACACACATATATATAGACAGACACACAGACAGACACACATATAGACAGACACACATATAGACAGACACACATACAGACACAGACACACACATACAGACACAGACACACACATACAGACACAGACACACACACATACAGACACACACACATACAGACACACACACATACAGACACACACACATACAGACACACACACATACAGACACACACACATACAGACACACACACATACAGACACACACACATACAGACACACACACATACAGACACACACACATACAGACACACACACATACAGACACACACACATACAGACACACACACATACAGACACACACACATACAGACACACACACATACAGACACACACACATACAGACACACACACATACAGACACACACACATACAGACACACACACATACAGACACACACACATACAGACACACACACATATAGACACACACACATACAGACACACTCTCTCTCTCTCTCTCTCTCTCCCCCCCCTGCAGCTCACCTTACATCTCTCACTACTTTATGACACGCTCCACATCTCCATCTTTGGCCGGCACTAAGACACGCCCCCTAGACACGCCTCCCTAGACAGAGCTGTGCGGGCCGGACTGAATCAGTCAGAGGGCCGGATATGGCCCGGGGGCCGGACTTTGCCCAGGTCTGACCTAGACTCTAGAGATGAGCGAGTACTGTTGGGATCAGCCGATCCGAACAGCACGCTCCATGACGTCGGCCGGCCGCTAACCCCCCGCGTGTCGGCTACATCCATTCATTTCTATGCGAGCGTGCTGTTCGGATCGGCTGATCCCAACAGTACTCGCTCATCTCTGCTAGACTCCCTAAGTACAAGTGGATGGTGTCAGGCAGAAGCAGGCGAGGGCGTGAGATTCAGAGCTCCAATAAGAGACCAGCAGGGAAAGAGCTCCGGATCATGCCCGTCTGTCTGTTCCAGTCTGACTCCACCCACTTGCCATTAGGGAGTTTAGGTAACATATCAGGCACCAAAACGAACTGATGGCTTGGGATTAGTGAGGGCTAGAGAACAATGTAAAGAAGTAGAGTTGATGGAAGTGGTGAAAGGTATTTCCGTGTCTTTCTCTTCGAAAGTCGAATTGCAGAAGTGAAAGTTTTGAGGCTTTTGCCGTCCTTCTAATTTTTATAGGGTCGACCCAACCGCACCCCAATGGCAGATCTTGAGGTAAGCATCAACACTTCATGGTCATGTGGTTGGAATCCAGCGTGTCAGCAGAAGAACCAGAGTTCTGGCCTCCTCTCCGCCCCCGCACAGGGATTGGGGTATAAACCTAACCAGTGCAGGGAATGCCTCGCTACTCCCCGGATCACCCCTTTAAGCCAGAATTCTTAGTAACCCTTCTGTGAGGTTTGTCTATGATTCTTGTTTTTCCCCCACAATTCTCTCTGCCTCCTCTATACATTCTGCATGCACTTAGCTTTACAGTATTTCTGAAAGTCGTCCAAAATCCAAGTAACCAGAAAAAATTAGAATATCTATTGAAAGCTGCCAGCGAAGTGTTACGAGAATGGGACCTGACACTCGCCTCCGACGGCCTCCTATTCTGCAATAGAAGCTGCCAAAGGAGACAGGATATTAAAATAACCTGGACAATGGGCTGTAATCCCACCGTGGGGCGCGCAGAGGGGACGCCGAGCCATCGCCGCGTTATGGCTGAATTGTTGTAGGTTCTTAAAGGGAGAGTGAACCAGTCTGCGTCACCTGTGCCGTCTTTGGTTCAAGGCTTTATCCAGGTTCTACTATTGTTGGTCTGACCTTAGGATAGGCTATGAGTCTGACACCCAGGACCACCACAGATCAGCTGTACCAAGTGAGAGCACCGTACAGACTGTAGATGCAGGTGTGGGTACTGCTGTGCTCTTATATTGAAGTTTATGACACAGCGCTGCAGTACCTACACCCGCCACTATGGCCAGGGAGCAGCGCAGCCCCCAGAATGTAAAAATTACCAGGATAAAGCTGATCTGCAAGGGTGCAAGATGTTGGACCGTCGCTGATCTAATACTTATGGCCTAACCTAAGGATAGTCTATCAATAACAGAAACTGAATAATCCCTTTAATGAGAGACTCGGGTGCTCCTAGAAATCACAGGATTAACACCCCTAGGTATACAGATACATAAACATGGATACACACATCTATAATATAGTTAGACACAGATCTATGTAATCACAACTGTCCGTACGTAAATTAGAACCCGCGCCCCGTGCACTTCCAGGCTGATTTGCATATTCATGAAAGGGCGATTATCTCACGTGGGTGGAGTTTCCCTTTAAATAAGTTTGTTTTTTTTTCTTTGCAGAGGTTTCGGCGAGTCTGATCTCTGAGGTCCTCGGCCGCAAAGTGCAACTAAAAGGCCTGATAGGAAAGAGAGCGGCGAAGTGTCCGTATTGTGACTCCTACTTCATGAAGAACGGCTCCGATCTACAGCGGCATATCTGGGCCCATGAAGGTACGGCCTGATGGATGGGGAGGGGGGGGGGAGACTTGGTTTATACCAAACTAAATTGGGCACAAGACTTTTTTTTTTTTTCTCCGCTTCAAGAAGTTACAAAAGTATCCTATCTATCTATCTATCTATCTATCTATCTCCTATCTATCTATCTATCTATCTATCTATCTATCTATCTATCTATCTATCTATCTATCTATCGATCTCCTATCTATCTATCTCCTATCTATCTATCTATCTATCTATCTCCTATCTATCTATCTATCTATCTATCTATCTATCTATCTATCTATCTCCTATCTATCTATCTATCTATCTATCTATCTATCTATCTCCTATCTATCTATCTCCTATCTATCTATCTCCTATCTATCTATCTCCTATCTATCTATCTCCTATCTATCTATCTCCTATCTATCTATCTCCTATCTATCTATCTCCTATCTATCTATCTCCTATCTATCTATCTCCTATCTATCTATCTCCTATCTATCTATCTCCTATCTATCTATCTCCTATCTATCTATCTCCTATCTATCTATCTCCTATCTATCTATCTCCTATCTATCTATCTCCTATCTATCTATCTCCTATCTATCTATCTCCTATCTATCTATCTCCTATCTATCTATCTCCTATCTATCTATCTCCTATCTATCTATCTCCTATCTATCTATCTCCTATCTATCTATCTCCTATCTATCTATCTCCTATCTATCTATCTATCTATCTATCTATCTATCTATCTCCTATCTATCTATCTATCTATCTATCTATCTATCTATCTCCTATCTATCTATCTATCTATCTATCTATCTAATCTCCTATCTATCTATCTATCTATCTCCTATCTATCTATCTCCTATCTATCTATCTCCTATCTATCTATCTCCTATCTATCTATCTCCTATCTATCTATCTCCTATCTATCTATCTCCTATCTATCTATCTCCTATCTATCTATCTCCTATCTATCTATCTCCTATCTATCTATCTCCTATCTATCTATCTCCTATCTATCTATCTCCTATCTATCTATCTCCTATCTATCTATCTCCTATCTATCTATCTCCTATCTATCTATCTCCTATCTATCTATCTCCTATCTATCTATCTCCTATCTATCTATCTATCTATCTATCTATCTATCTATCTATCTATCTATCTAAGCTTGTATCTAATATTTTGTCCAGTCTCCTCTATCCGTTGGTCAGACCCCTCTCTCTGACTCTTTCCTCGCCCAGGTCTGAAGCCCTTTAAGTGCACGGTGTGTGACTACGCCACCCGCAGTAAGAGTAACCTGAAGGCGCACATGAACCGGCAC